>NC_091471.1:52554729-52744729 GCF_036971445.1 Narcine bancroftii | reverse complement strand
AGCTGCGTAAAGGGCTTTGGACTTGGGGTGAGGGGCCGTACACAGCCTTTAGTGTCTCATAAAAACCCCTGAAGTCGCCAATGTCGGCGCTAAGCTGGGTTCGTTTGGCGAGGCTAGTCCACCACTCATTTTGGATCTCCCGGAATTTGTGCTGAAGGTGGCTGCATGCGAGATGGAAGGCTTGTTTTTTCTCTGGCCAGGAAGGCTTTGCAAGGTGAGCCTGGTGGGCAGATCGCTTCTTTGCCAGCAGCTCCTGGAAATTCCAGGTTGTTTTTGTCAAACCAGTCCTTGTTTTTCCTGGAAGAGAAGCCTAGTACCTCTTCAGTGGATTGCAGTATGGCTGTTTTTAGCTGATCCCAGAGGGTTTCAGGGGAGGAGTCCGTGAGGCAGTTTGCATCCTTGAGCTTTGCTTGGAGGTTTGCCTGGAAGTTTCCTCTCACTACGTCTGACTGCAAGTTTCCAACATTGAACCTCTTTCTGGGGGGTCCACTGTTCTTGAACTTTGGCTTGAAGTGAAGGTTGATCTTGCAGCGAACAAGCCGGTGGTCAGTGTGGCATTCTGTGCTGGGCATGAGCCTGGTGTGGAGCACATCTCGTTTGTCTCTTCCTTGCACCAGAACGTAGTCCAGGAGGTGCCAGTGTTTGGATCGGGGATGCATCCAGGTAATCTTCAGGCTGTCTCTCTGCTGGAAAAAGGTGTTAGTAATGACAAGCTGCTGTTCTGCGCAGAGTTCCAACAGGAGGCGCCTGTTGTCATTGCACTTGCCGACACCATGCTTGCCAAGGATTCCTGGCCAGGTTTCTGAGTCTTTGCCGACGCGAGCATTGAAGTCGCCAAGGATGACAATGTCGGCTGTATGGGTGCGTTGGATGAGGTTGGGCAGATCAGTGTAGAACTTGTCCTTTTCTGCTGGTTCCGCCTGAAGGGTTGGAGCATAGACACTGGTGAGAGTGATGTGTCGCTTGTTTTGAAGGGGGAGTCGCATGGACATGATCCGGTCCGAGTGGCCTGTCGGGAGGTTTTCAAGTTTGGAGGCAATGGAGTTCTTGACCATGAAGCCAACACCAGATAGGCGTTGTTCAGCCTGAGGCTTGCCAGACCAGTAGAGTGTGTAGCCCACGCCGTGTTCTTGGAGTGTGCCTACATCTGCAAGGGGGACTTCGCTGAGAGCGGCTATGTCAATGTCGAGTCTGAGGAGTTCATGTGCGATGAAGGCAGACCGACGTTCAGGTCGGTGGCTGTCAGCCTTGTCTAGCACTGTTCTGATGTTCCAACATGCTAGCTTGAGTTTGTGTGCATCTTTTGAGGGGGAGGACGTGGTCCTGTCCTCGGGCCTGCGCAAAGGCGGATTTAGGTGGAGTGCAGTGTGTGCAGTACTGGCCCCACCCTTTACACCCATGGTTCATGTGCCGTGGCCAAGCAAGCTGGGACGTGGCAGCGAGGTCCTTGGGTTGTAGGTTTTATATCGGAGTGACCTTCTCCTATGCAGGTTGCTTAACTGGGCTAAAGAGGCCTGCCTCCTCTTTTAGGTCGAACTATATCTGGAGATCTACGACCGCTGTCCCCAGTTATGGAGTGATGCGCCCTGGAATCGGCCTGCGTGCGTTTACTCCTGCCGGGCCGAGTAAAGGGGATGCA
Source organism: Narcine bancroftii (assembly GCF_036971445.1). Lineage (NCBI taxonomy): Eukaryota > Metazoa > Chordata > Chondrichthyes > Torpediniformes > Narcinidae > Narcine > Narcine bancroftii. The sequence continues at coordinate 52,743,090 of NC_091471.1, read as the reverse complement.
GCATTGGTTGAGGATCAGAAAGAAAAGTTCTAGTAGAAATTTTTAAGACTGGAGAGAACTCTGCAATGGAGTTCACAGTTAGTGTTTAGACTATTGGTTTTTGATGTGTGTATTAAACTCTGAAATACGCTAACCAGTTCTCATTGACCGCTCCCAGCCCGGGGCTCAGCTGCCAACGTACACATACACATACAGACAAACACACACACTTACACACACAGACAAACATACACAAACACACACATACACACACACACAAAGCTACACTACTGCTTCTTTCTTGGCTCAGGTACTCCATACAGAGGATGTGGTGTTTTCAATTGTTGACACTATTGTATAATAGGAAGCATAAAATCCAGTGTGAGCACAGCAAGATCTTACCAACATGAACACAATGATAGGATGAGTATTTCTTTTAAAATGATGGATTAATACAAAAATATTAGTCAGTGCACCAGATATACCATATATTCTGGTGTATAAGTTGACCGGCGTTCAAGTCAACCCCCATCTTTCAGCCTAATTTTAACAGTTTTTTGGTATATCTGGTATATAAGTCGACCCCCATTTTTCAGGCTGTCTGGGCCTCCCAGGAACAACCCAATATTTTTTTTTCCAAAAACACCAGGTAGGAGCAGTTATGGTGCTGCCCAATGGTGAGGAGATGTCGGGGAGTGGTGGCGCTGGCAGTGGGGAGGTGCTTCCAGCATTGGCTTATACACCAAATTGATGTCAATCTTTTTTTTGGGTGAATTTACAGTCTCCGAAGTATATCCCATGTATAAGTCGACCCCCCTTCCCCCCACTTATACGCCAAAATATACAGAGGTAAATCCATTTCACAGACATGCAGGAGACAGCAGATGCTGGAATTGGAAGGTAAACACTACCCGCTGGAGGAACTCAGTAGCTCAAGAAGCATCACTGGGAGGAAAAGAATGTTTAGCGTTTCGGGCCAAAACCTTTCATCAAGACTTTTGATGAAGGACTTCAGCCTGTAAAGTCATCTATTCTTTTGCTTGACGCACTGAGTTCTCCAGCAGATTGGATTTAGCCTGCAGAACTTCTGAATCTGACCAATAGGGAACAGGGATCTTAGTTCAACTCATTGTCTGAATCTTCTGTCAATGAAGCACTCCCTCAGCACTGCTTTCAAGCATCAATAAGCTTCTGTATATTGGGGCTCAAATATTAATTGTGCTCTTGAATTATTTAGATGCAAGAATGAATGCAATAATTCTGAGCTCACAATAGACAGAATTGTAAGTAACCTAGATGGACATTCTAGATTGCAAGGAAATGTTGGGTAAATGGTAAAATAATGGCAAATTGAACAAAAGAAATGAAAAACATCCATTAAAGATTAAAAACTAAACAAAATGTTCAAAAAGTTTGATCAAAGAGATTAACGAAATCCAGCCTTATAATGAGAAATGGTGTACAAGGTATGTGGCAGCTAAATCGTAAAAAGCTTGGTTTTATCCATTAGAATTATAGCGAGCAGTTCTGGGAATGACACTAATTTATTGTCCTTGCAGTCAGGTCAATGTATTTTTCTTAAAATGAGATTAAGTTCCAATATTTAAATAATGAGGTGTGATAACGCAAACTGAGCGTCCATGCCTTGGAATTTCAAAGGATAAAAGGGTGGAAAGATCAAAGCTTTCAATATATTTAAGGGAACTGAGAGAGTATTAGAAAAACATGATTCCTTCTGATCCTGAGTTCCAGGACCTCAAAGCATTGACTAAGAATTAACCAAGACATTTAGGGGTTTGATATTTTTGTATTCAAAGAACTGATTCTCTTCTACAAATCCCAATTGGTGCAAGGTCATTTGTTCATTTTAAAGTTGAGATTAATGTCCTTTTGTTATCAATGATATTAAGGACTGTGAGGAAGAGGTCAATGGATGAAATTGGATCATAGATCAACCAGAACCTTTCTGAAGCCCTGAGGCTTAAGGACTAATTCTAACCATACTTCAATTTTATTATTCTATGTATATGATTTGTGTCATGGATTGTTTAGGGTCCCTGTGTTTTATATAATAAGCCTTGGTGGATTTTTTGTAAAATAATGAAATTGTCCAAGCACAGTGCAAAAGTTTGCAAAACTCTTCAGCAAGGTTAGTATAAAAGGGCTTAAAGAAACTCTTTTTATGGGAACAAAGGACATTTTTTTTTCAGTGAAATTTGTAGTTAGTGCTATTTCTTTATGTCCATAGTGTAAACTGCTCTCATCAATCCATTAAAAAAGTAAAGCCATTGTTAAGAGTGTAATTTTTATGCTATAGTTTATAGTGATAGAGAAAATTAGTAACCTAGTTATCCACAGATGTGCCAACATGGATTTGTTTCAATGTAATATTAAGAGGCTTATTTCAATATATTTTCAATTATTTGCATTTTTAAATTCTGTATAGCAGCACATTCTGTAGGAGACCTACATAGTTAGTCCTTTCACATTTGCTCTGTCCACATCAAAGAACCATAGAGCATTAGAGTACAGAAACAGAGCCCTTCTAGTCTGTGCTGAATCATATTTCTGCCTAGTTCCACTGACCTGCACCTAGCCCATAGCTCTCGATTCCTCTCCCATCTATGTACCTATCCAAATTCTTCTTAAATGTTAAAATTGAGTCTACATCCACCACTTCAGCTGACAGCTTGTTCCAAACTCCCACCATCCTCTATGTCAAGAAGTTTCCCCTTATGTTTCCCCTAACTGTTTCCCCTTTCACCACTAACCCCATGTCCTCTGATTTGTTTCTCACCTACCCTCAGTGGAAAAAGCCTACCTACATTTACTCTGTCTATTCCCCTTATAATTTTAAATACCTCTATCAAATCTTCCCTCATTCTTCTAAGCTTCAGGGAATAAAGTCCTAACCTGTTTAACCTTTCCCTGTAACTCAGTTACTGAAGTTGGGGCAACATCCCAGTAAATCTTCTCTGCACTCTTTCAATCTCATTAATATCTTTCCTGTAGTTAGGTGACCAAAACTGCACACAGTAAGTCAAATTTGGCTTCACTAATGTCTTATACAACTTTACCATAACATCCCAAATCTTATACTCAATACTTTAATTTATAAAGGCCAATATGCCAAAAGCTGTCTTTATAATCCTATCTACCTGTGATGCCACTTTCAGGAAATTATGTATCTGTCTTCCCAGATCCCTCAGTTCTACTGCACTCCTCAGTGTCTTACCATTTATTGTATATGTCCTTTCTTGGTTTGTCCTTCTAAAATGCAACACCTCGCACTCGTCTGTATTAAATTCCATCACCCATTTTTTTAGATGGTCCAGATCCCTCTGCAAGCTTTGAAACCCTTCTTCGCTGTCCACAATGCCTCCAATCATGTCATCTGCAAACTTTCTGATCCAATTTACCACATTATCATCCAGATCATTGATATAGATAACAAACAACAATGGTACCAGCACTGAGCCCTGAGGCACACCACTAGTCACAGGCCTCCAGTCTGAGAAGCAATCATTCACCACTACTCTTTGGCTTCTCCCATTCAGCCAATGTCGAATCCAGTTTACTACTTCACTATGAATGCCGAGCATCTGAATCTTCCTGATCAACCTCCCATGTGGGACTTTGTCAAAGGCCTTACTAAAATCTATTTAGAGCACACCCAAAGCCCCTTGTTAAACTCAAATAAAAACCTTTACCATGCACAAATCCATGTTGACTACTGTGACAGAGTATTTAGAGGTGGTTTGGGAGGAATTGTTAGAGCAGCTTGCACACACACATTTTAAAACACAGAATATTTGCAGGACTTTTGCAGAATGCTTTTTGCAGGAGACAACAAAGTATCGACAACAGCTTGCCTAGGAGAGCATGTGATTTTTGCAGGCAGAGGAGAACTGTTTTGCTCTCAAAGAGGGAGGGTGTGAAACAGAGAGAGGAGTCACAGAAATTATTTCCAGAAGGACAAAGCTGGCAAACTTTGGAAGGCTGCCTGATCAAAGGAGGAGACTGGCGATCTGAAAGGTAACCTGAAAGAAAGAGGATCATCTGGAGAACCCTGAAGGGGGCAAGTTTCGTCAGCAAGGCTGATTGAAAAGGAATCAGTTGCGGATGTCCTGGAAAAGGAATCTCTTTCTGAAAACCAGCAAGAACCCTCCTGAGTGGTAACCATTTGCCTGTTAAGCATCAAAGACTGGTGAACTTTGTTAATGCTAACTTCTATGCACAGAACAAGAATTCCCTGCAACCAGTAAAATTGGACTGTGATCCAAAGAACTTTTCTAATCTTAAATTTACATTACACACACCTGTGCTTAGTATTAGAGGGGGGAATTAAGTAGTTAGGTAGGTTAAGTAATAAGTTAAAGTTTAATTCTGTTTTCTTGTTCAATTATAATTAAAAACTACTTTTGTTTAAGTAACCCTGTGTTGTGGTGCATATCTAATGCTGCTCTGGACTCTGTAACACTATCCCTAATTGGTTTATGACTATCCAAATAATTGTATATCCGATCTCTTAGAACACCATCCAATAATTTACCTACTACTGGCATTAGGCTCACCAGCCTATAATATCTTGGGTTACTTTTGGAGCCTATTTTAAATAACAGAACAATGTGAGCTACCTTACAATTTTCTGGTACCTCACCCATAGCTAAGGACATTTTAAATATTTCTGCCAGAGCCTCTACAATTTCTACACTAGCCGCCCTCAAGGTCCAAGGGAATATCTTTTCAGGCCCACTGATTTATGCATTCTTATTTGCTTTCAGACAGCAAGCACCTCCTTCTCTTTAATCTCTATAGGTTCCATGACCTCACTGCTTGTTTTCATTACTTTCTTAGATTCTGTGCCAGTTTCCTGAGTGAACACTGATGGGAAAAACCTATTTAAGATCTCCCCGATCTCTTTTGGCTCCATACATAGCCGACCACTCTGACCAATTTTGGCACTTATGATTCTTTTGCTCTTAATATATCCGTAGAAACCCTTAGGATTATTCCTCACGTTGTCTGCCAAAGCAACCTTCCTAATTTCTTCCTCAAGTTTTTTCTTGCATTTTTTAGACTCAAGTACCTTGTTCACTCTGTGTTACCTACACCTATTATACAATTCTCTCTTCTTTTGAAATAAATCCCCAATATTACTCAAAAACCAAAGTTACCTATGCCTGTTTTTTATATATATATATTTTCTTTATAATTTATCAAACTCAAAGTGTGTCAACAATTCATAATAATCCATAATAATAAAAACACACTACATTTTCCAATTATAAACAAGCTTCACCTGTGGTGTGCTGTTAGCCAGAATCAGACACACACAAGGTAAAGACTGTACAACAGGCTTTAATCCACAAAGACTTCCACAGAACCAGGCCGGCTGTAGCTGCAGCAAGTCAGAGTGAGGCCTTGGGAGGCCGGCACAGGATTATATCCCGGAGGGTGATTGATACCCGACCGGGTGGGGCTTGATCCATTCAGGTGTTGTCCTGTTCCCTTGCACTCCTGCAGATACAGAAGTTGCCCCCTGCAGTAGGCCGGTGGTATAACACCACATCACCAATGAGTCCAAATCCCCCCCCACACCCCTGACCCCCTCCCTTGTCCCAATTAATATATCCAGAGACAAAATTAAATAGGCAATTACCCTGAAAAGAGAGACAATAAATTACACCTCCTCCCCTATTCCTGTAGCATTTTAGAGTGTCCAGACATATTAGGAACATAAGGACCAAAAAATAAAATAAAGCAATTACATACAAAAAAATTCTTACCAAAAAGTAAAAACAAACTCAACAAAAAACAGAAATTGTAGGATTTGTCGGGACCCCACCACTGGCCTTCAGGTCTTTAAATTTTCATAACTCAACCAACCCTCCTTTTCTTGGTTCCATCTATTGTCATGAGTACCAAGATACAACAAGAAGCTTTGTTTTCCATGCTGCCCAAACAAGCAAGTCAGCAGGCCAGTGCAACGAAAAACAAATAATTGGGCAAAGTTCAGGGGGTAGTGTTACAAAATGTAGGGCATCCCTTTTCAATGGGGCCACACAGCCCTCCTGGAGGACACAGCATATTTAAGGTGGGGGAGGGGGGGAATGTCGTCAACTGCAAGGGTACTCTCTTTACCAGTGAGAGATCCGTTCATGATTTTGATAAGAGCAGGAAAAAAATTGTCCTTGAATCTGGCTGTTTGTGTTTTCAAGCTTGTGTATCTTCTATTCAACACAAGGGGAGAGAATAGAATATGATCAGGGTGGGAAGGGTCCTTTAATATGTTGGTTGCTTTCCCGAGACAATGGGAGGTATTAATGGAATTGATGAAGGAGATGCTAGTTTGCTTGATGGCTTAAGCTGTATTCACAATTCCCTCCTTCCCACCTCCTTACCCCTCCTTAACCCTCTTTCCACTTTCTTCACCCTCCTTCCCCCTTCTTACCCCTCTGTTATATACTGAGGAAACCTGGGCCTATTTTATGCTGAATGTGAGTAAAGAAATGTGCTGTTAAACTTACGAGCCTTTCTTCCGATGGTACTGTAGAGCTCGTCGAAAGAATCAAAGACTTGTTGATCCAAACCAAGGCTTTTATTAGCAAAAGACCGGAGCTCTTCACAGGTGGCCGACCAGTCTGGAATGATCTGACCTTGCTAGGGACACAACGCTTTAAGGCCCAGACAGTAGGCGTGGCTTAGCTCTCAGCCAATCGTTGTAAGCACAGTCTAGATACTGTAACTATATACACTATATACAATGGTGATAGATCTGTACTATCACAGGTTCAACCCGGACACAGCACCCTACTCCCACCTCCATCCACCTCCTTCCCCTCCTACCACCTCCTTACACTTCCTTCCCCCTCCTTCTCCTTCCTTCCCTCCTCCTTCCCCCTCTATCCACCTCCTTCCCCTCCTTCCACTTCCTTACCCTTCCTTCCCCCTCCTCCCTCCTTCCCTCTCCATCCCTCCTCCTTCCTCCTCTTTACTCCTCCTTCCACCATTTCTCCTGCCCCTTCTCCCCATATTACTCCCCCTCACCCTCTCCCCTCACCAGCATCCCCAATCTCATTGCACGGCTAAAGACTTGGTGTATTCCAGCTGTGGCAAGAAAGGGCATTGGATGAGGGTTTGCTGTGTGAGAGGAAGCCTGGGGAAGGCCGCTGCCTGAACTGCTCCCGGATCCAATTCCAGCCCCAAGTCATCTGCCCTGAATACACCTGAACCCACTTGCTGCGCTTCGCACAGACAGAGGGTGCCAGAGAGGAAACAGCATGAAAAGGCTTGGCAGCCATCTTACCATGACCCCATTTCAAACTCGGCACCATCATCGTCAGAGGAGGTAGGAGGGCGGCCATTTTTCCGTGCCATGAGGTCAACACCATCTTGCCCATGCAGAGCAACCCAGGACAGTGGGGGCTACTCGAGTGAGGATTATGGAGTCTCCGGGATCCTAGCCTCAATGGTCCTAGATCAGGCCAGACCTCACCAGCTCAGCAACTCCATAGTGACTGTGAAGGTAAACGGACATTCTTCTAAATGCCTGATCGACACAGGCTCTACTGAAAGCTTCATAGACTCACGGACTGTGAAATAGCACAATCTAAAGATGTATCCTTCCAATTATCACATATCCCTTGCGTCTCATTCACATTCTACGCGTATTCAACAACATTGTATAGTACATATGTCATTTGAAGGGGGGTAATTCTGTAAATTTCACCTGAATATACTTAATGAATTGTGTGCTCTGGTGTGGTTGGGTCTGGACTTCCTGTGTCACCTTAAAAGCGTGGACCTGGAGTACTTTGGTCCCCTCCCCCCATAATGGTTTGGAACGGGTGACCCCTAAAATCAGAACCCACATGCAACCTCTCCATACTGAATATCAACCCCCCTCCTCTCTTCCCGAATCTGTCCCCAGACTGCAAACCTATTGCTACCAAGAGCAGGAGGTACAGCACAGCAGATTGAGATTTTATAAAGTCTAAGACAGAATGTCTGCTCGAAGAAGGTATCATCGAACCTCGCACCAGCCCATGGAGAGTGCAAGTGGTAGTGGTAAAAGGGGAAAACAAGTCCAGGCTAGTAATTAACCATAACCAAACTATTAATCGGTACACACTCTTGGATGCATACCCACTCCTTCAAATTTAGGACATGGTGAATGATATTGCACAGTATCGGGTCTATTCAATCATTGATCTGAAAGCTGCTCATCACCAGCTGCCAATCCATTCTGAGGACTGTCCATAATACGGCATTTGAGGCTAAGGGTCATCTCTGTCAATTCCAGAGGTTCCCTTTTGGAATTACTAATGGGGTTTCCATTTTCCAGAGGCAGATGGACAGAATGGTGGATGAGTATGGGTTGAAGGGTACCTTCCCCTACCTCGGTAATGTCACCACCCATGGCCATAGCTTGGAAGACCATGACGCCAACTTCCAGAGTTTTCTCCACGTGGCAAAAGCCCTGAACTTCACTTATAACTCTGACAAGTGCATATTCAGGACTAAATGTCTGGCTATCCTTGGCTACATGGTGGAGAATGGCATCATTAGCCTCGATCCCGATAGGATGTGCCCCCGTTAGAGCTCCCCATTCCCAGGACCACAAAGGCTTTGAAGAGTTGCCTGGGGTTTTCTCATATAATGCCCAGTGAATAGCTCAATACGCTGATAAGGTTCGCTCTCTCTTAAAAACCACTAATTTCTCCCTCTCGGCTGAAGCCCAAACAGTGTTTAACTACCTCCAAAATAGCATTACAAAAGCCGGCATGCACGTAGTGGACGAGAATTTACCTTTCCAAGTGGAAAGCGGCACTTTGGATGTAGCTAGCTCTGCGCGGATTAAATCATCCAGGCCCTTCAAATGGCTCAGTGTCAACTTTAAGGCACCTCGCCCCTCCACGAACGGAAACACTTTCTTCCTTTGTATCATAGATGAGTACTCCCACTTCCTGTTCATCAGTCCATGTCCAGACACATTCAATTCATCAGCATAAAAGCTCTAGGTTCCATTTTCACCCTGTTTGGGTATCCCAGCTATATTCATAGTGACAGGGGGTCATCCTTTATGAGTGAAGAACTACGTCAGTACCTGCTGGCAAGGGGCATCGCATCCAGCAGGACTAATAGTTAACAACCCCTGAGGGAACGGGCAGGTTGAAAAGGAGAATGCTATGATCTGGAAGGCTGTCAAACTGGCCCTGAAGGCCTTCCAGACTCATACTGGCAGGAAGTCCTCCCTATGGCGCTCCATTCCATCTGGTCGCTACTATGTACTATGACCAACGCTCCTCCTCACGAGCTCTTATTTAATTTTGAAAGAAGGTCGGCATTGGGAACCATACTCCCAGTCTGGCTCACCACTCCTGGTCTAGTCTTTCTTAGGAAGCGTGTGAGGAGAAGCAAGTCCAACTCCCTGATGGAAAGGGTGAAACTGCTCCACACCAATCCCACATACGCCTGTGTGGAGTACTTAGATGGCAGGGAGGATACCGTCACTATCAGGAACCTGCCACCCACCGGAACAGAGGGTCTATTGCCTCAGGTGCCCTGCGACCCATGGAGCTCATTCTCACCAACCCCAGTCAAGGCCTCAGGGGATCCAGTTCGAGAGGAAAGTGCACCCCACTCCTCCATCGAGCCAGAGATCCAGTCCACCTCTCCTTCCTCCAAGGGGACCAGGAGACCCAAGGAGTCCAAGCCCCCCCCCCCCGGTGCTATGGCACTCCACCAGGTTCTCCAGCCCCACGGACTGCTTAAATCTGTAAATTTGCAAAAAACTGCATATTTTTCAACTTTTTTTTCAGAACCAATGTTCTCTGTATTCATTCACAGACTCTAAATTCTACAGGAAGGGGTAGGGTGAATGCAGTGAACTGGATTCACTGGTAGTGTGTTGTGCTGATGGCTGGCCCTGCCTCCTGGCTCTGCCCCCCATCTGCTTTCTTGCCTAAACCCAGAACCTCTGAAGACTACTGTGAAACCCTACCCATAGTTATAATCTAATAAAAGCATCTGTTCTCCCTCCAGTCGTGAGCACATTTATTCGCGCTACACTATGTCTCCTCCTCAACTCTTTTATTCGGACGCCTGCCGACATTTTTCCATACTTTGGTTATGTATTTTTACCTTTGCTATATAAAGAACACTGTTTGACCTGCTGAGTTTCTCCAGCATTGTATTTTTACGACAACTTTTGTAATTGTACATTTTGTGTACTTGCATTGTACTTGCATTGTATTTTATGATCCAAATCTGACCTCTTCATCCTCTCCTCTCTTTGCACCAGGTCATGTGCACATTTTATGTCATAAAACCCTAGGTACAACTTGGAATATTTCATTTTAAACATTACGATATTCAGAGTGTATGATACACATAGCCACATTCAAATGTTTTCTTTAAAATATGACTATTGTTGGTGTCCAGCCTTGTAAACTGTTAACTGAAGCTGGGCTTAAAAGACCACTTTAATATTTTTTTTTGAAATCTTCAATGGCTGAGAAATTAATTCACCTTGTTTACTTGTCAAGAAAAAATGGGTCCTTGACTTTGTCAAAAGGCCTATGGCATTTATAAAGGGTGATATTATATGTTGACATTTATTCAATATGACATTTAAAGATTTTGTGCAACATTTGCTGCTTCTTTGAACATTTGCTGTTGACATTTTTAAGGTTGTTAACAAGATCAGGCTTGCAACATTTCCTTTTATAATTGAAGTTATTTCTTGCCCCTGTGAAACCAGCGGTGTGCAGTGCTTAAGTTGAAGTGTTTTGCTTTTTGGAGTTTTCCTATAGATTTAACATGAAAAGACTGGGTTGACAGACAATATAATTCTATGAAACTTGATAATATATAAGTGAACGAAAAGCAACATCACAGGTGACATGCATGACATGAGTTGAGTGCTAATGAGAACAATTATTCGATAGCTATTTTCGAAGCACAATTAGTGCAGAGTATTCTTCTTCTTTGGCTTGGCTTCGCGGACGAAGATTTATGGAGGGGGTAAAAAGTCCACGTCAGCTGCAGGCTCGTTTGTGGCTGACAAGTCCGATGCGGGACAGGCAGACACGATTGCAGCGGTTGCAGGGGAAAATTGGTTGGTTGGGGTTGGGTGTTGGGTTTTTCCTCCTTTGCCTTTTGTCAGTGAGGTGGGCTCTGCGGTCTTCTTCAAAGGAGGTTGCTGCCCGCCAAACTGTGAGGCGCCAAAATGCACGGTTTGAGGCGATATCAGCCCACTGGCGGTGGTCAATGTGGCAGGCACCAAGAGATTTCTTTAGGCAGTCCTTGTACCTTTTCTTTGGTGCACCTCTGTCACGGTGGCCAGTGGAGAGCTCGCCATATAACACGATCTTGGGAAGGCGATGGTCCTCCATTCTGGAGACGTGACCCATCCAGCGCAGCTGGATCTTCAGCAGCGTGGACTCGATGCTGTTGACCTCTGCCATCTCGAGTACTTCGACGTTAGGGGAGTAAGCGCTCCAATGGATGTTGAGGATGGAGCGGAGACAACGCTGGTGGAAGCGTTCTAGGAGCCGTAGGTGGTGCCGGTAGAGGACCCATGATTCGGAGCCGAACAGGAGTGTGGGTATGACAACGGCTCTGTATACGCTTATCTTTGTGAGTACTCCTTGCAGAGTATTGACAGATATCAAAATGACTATACTGCAATGGAGTAAAAGTAATTTTGTGAAGTAAATATGCATCATCAAGGTGGCTATTTTTTCAGCAAACTAGAACAAGCAATGGCACAAAACAAACATGGGTTGAAGCCAGGGGTGTGTCAGCTAAGTGGGTTCTTCCAGTCCTTTCATGGGGTGTCAGCTAAGTGGGTTCTTCCAGTCCTTTCATGGGGTGTCAGCTAAGTGGCTTGTTCCAGTCCTTTCATGGGGTGTCAGCTCAGTGGGTTCTTCCAGTCCTTTCATGGGGTCTCAGCTAAGTGGGTTCTTCCAGTCCTTTCATGGGGTGTCAGCTAAGTGGGTTCTTCCAGTCCTTTCATGGGGTGTCAGCTAAGTGGTTTGTTCCAGTCCTTTCATGGGGTGTCAGCTCAGTGGGTTGTTCCAGTCCTTTCATGGGGTGTCAGCTAAGTTGGTAGTTCCAGTCCTTTCATGGGGTGTCAGCTAAGTGGGTTCTTCCAGTCCTTTCATGGGGTGTCAGCTAAGTGGGTTCTTCCAGTCCTTTCATGGGGTGTCAGCTAAGTGGGTTCTTCCAGTCCTTTCATGGGGTGTCAGCTAAGTGGGTTCTTCCAGTCCTTTCATGGGGTGTCAGCTAAGTGGTTTGTTCCAGTCCTTTCATGGGGTGTCAGCTCAGTGGGTTCTTCCATTCCTTTCATGGTGTCTCAGCTAAGTGGGTTCTTCCAGTCCTTTCATGGGGTGTCAGCTAAGTGGGTTCTTCCAGTCCTTTCATGGGGTGTCAGCTAAGTGGTTTGTTCCAGTCCTTTCATGGGGTGTCAGCTCAGTGGGTTGTTCCAGTCCTTTCATGGGGTGTCAGCTAAGTTGGTTGTTCCAGTCCTTTCATGGGGTGTCAGCTCAGTGGGTTGTTCCAGTTCTTTCATGGGGTGTCAGCTCAGTGGGTTGTTCCAGTCCTTTCATGGGGTGTCAGCTAAGTGGGTTCTTCCAGTCCTTTCATGGGGTGTCAGCTAAGTGGGTTGTTCCAGTCCTTTCATGGGGTGTCAGTTTAGTGGGTTCTTCCAGTCCTTTCATGGGGTGTCAGCTAAGTGGGTTGTTCCAGTCCTTTCATGGGGTGTCAGCTAAGTGGTTTGTTCCAGTCCTTTCATGGGGTGTCAGCTAAGTGGTTTGTTCCAGTCCTTTCATGGGTTGTCAGCTCAGTGGGTTGTTCCAGTCCTTTCACGGGGTGTCTGCTAAGTGGGTTCTTCCAGTCCTTTCATGGGGTGTCAGCTAAGTGGGTTCTTCCAGTCCTTTCATGGGGTGTCAGCTAAGTGGTTTGTTCCAGTCCTTTCATGGGGTGTCAGCTCAGTGGGTTGTTCCAGTCCTTTCACGGGGTGTCTGCTAAGTGGGTTCTTCCAGTCCTTTCATGGGGTGTCAGCTAAGTGGTTTGTTCCAGTCCTTTCATGGGGTGTCAGCTAAGTGGTTTGTTCCAGTCCTTTCATGGGGTGTCAGCTAAATGGTTTGTTCCAGTCCTTTCATGGGGTGTCAGCTAAGTGGTTTGTTCAAGTCATTTCATGGGGTGTCAGCTAAGTGGGTTCTTCCAGTCCTTTTTTGTGGTGTCAGCTAAGTGGGTTCTTCCAGTCCTTTCATGGGGTGTCAGCTAAGTGGTTTGTTCCAGTCCTTTCATGGGGTGTCAGCTCAGTGGGTTGTTCCAGTCCTTTCATGGGGTGTCAGCTAAGTGGGTTCTTCCAGTCCTTTCATGGGGTGTCAGCTAAGTGGTTTGTTCCTGTCCTTTCATGGGGTGTCAGCTCAGTGGGTTGTTCCAGTCCTTTCATGGGGTGTCAGCTAAGTTGGTTGTTCCAGTCCTTTCATGGGGTGTCAGCTCAGTGGGTTGTTCCAGTTCTTTCATGGGGTGTCAGCTCAGTGGGTTGTTCCAGTCCTTACATGGCGTGTCAGCTAAGTGGGTTCTTCCAGTCCTTTCATGGGGTGTCAGCTAAGTGGGTTCTTCCAGTCCTTTCATGGGGTGTCAGCTAAGTGGTTTGTTCCAGTCCTTTCATGGGGTGTCAGCTCAGTGGTTTGTTTCAGTCCTTTCATGGGGTGTCAGCTCAGTGGGTTGTTCCAGTCCTTTCACGGGGTGTCAGCTAAGTGGGTTCTTCCAGTCCTTTCATGGGGTGTCAGCTAAGTGGGTTCTTCCAGTCCTTTCATGGGGTGTCAGCTAAGTGGTTTGTTCCAGTCCTTTCATGGGGTGTCAGCTCAGTGGGTTGTTCCAGTCCTTTCACGGGGTGTCTGCTAAGTGGGTTCTTCCAGTCCTTTCATGGGGTGTCAGCTAAGTGGTTTGTTCCAGTCCTTTCATGGGGTGTCAGCTAAGTGGTTTGTTCCAGTCATTTCATGGGGTGTCAGCTAAGTGGGTTCTTCCAGTCCTTTCATGGGGTGTCAGCTAAGTGGGTTCTTCCAGTCCTTTCATGGGGTGTCAGCTAAGTGGTTTGTTCCAGTCCTTTCATGGGGTGTCAGCTCAGTGGGTTGTTCCAGTCCTTTCACGGGGTGTCTGCTAAGTGGGTTCTTCCAGTCCTTTTATGGGGTGTCAGCTAAGTGGTTTGTTCCAGTCCTTTCATGGGGTGTCAGCTAAGTGGTTTGTTCCAGTCATTTCATGGGGTGTCAGCTAAGTGGGTTCTTCCAGTCCTTTCATGGGGTGTCAGCTAAGTGGGTTCTTCCAGTCCTTTCATGGGGTGTCAGCTCAGTGGGTTGTTCCAGTCCTTTCACGGGGTGTCTGCTAAGTGGGTTCTTCCAGTCCTTTCATGGGGTGTCAGCTAAGTGGTTTGTTCCAGTCCTTTCATGGGGTGTCAGCTAAGTGGGTTCTTCCAGTCCTTTCATGGGGTGTCAGCTAAGTGGGTTCTTCCAGTCCTTACATGGGGTGTCAGCTAAGTGGTTTGTTCCAGTCCTTTCATGGGGTGTCAGCTCAGTGGGTTGTTCCAGTTCTTTCATGGGGTGTCCGCTCAGTGGGTTGTTCCAGTCCTTTCATGGGGTGTCAGCTAAGTGGGTTGTTCCAGTCCTTTCATGGGGTGTCAGCTAAGTGGGTTCTTCCAGTCCTTTCATGGGGTGTCAGCTAAGTGGTTTGTTCCTGTCCTTTCATGGGGTGTCAGCTCAGTGGGTTGTTCCAGTCCTTTCATGGGGTGTCAGCTAAGTTGGTTGTTCCAGTCCTTTCATGGGGTGTCAGCTCAGTGGGTTGTTCCAGTTCTTTCATGGGGTGTCAGCTCAGTGGGTTGTTCCAGTCCTTTCATGGCGTGTCAGCTAAGTGGGTTGTTCCAGTCCTTTCATGGGGTGTCAGCTAAGTGGGTTGTTCCAGTCCTTTCATGGGGTGTCAGTTAAGTGGGTTCTTCCAGTCCTTTCATGGAGTGTCAGCTAAGTGGGTTGTTCCAGTCCTTTCATGGGGTGTCAGCTAAGTGGTTTGTTCCTGTCCTTTCATGGGGTGTCAGCTCAGTGGGTTGTTCCAGTCCTTTCATGGGGTGTCACCTAAGTGCGTTCTTCCAGTCCTTTCATGGGGTGTCAGCTAAGTGGGTTCTTCCAGTCCTTTCATGGGGTGTCAGCTAAGTGGTTTGTTCCAGTCCTTTCATGGGGTGTCAGCTCAGTGGGAAGTTCCAGTCCTTTCATGGGGTGTCAGATAAGTTGGTTGTTCCAGTCCTTTCATGGGGTGTCAGCTCAGTGGGTTGTTCCAGTTCTTTCATGGGGTGTCAGCTCAGTGGGTTGTTCCAGTCCTTTCATGGGGTGTCAGCTAAGTGGGTTCTTCCAGTCCTTTCATGGGGTGTCAGCTAAGTGGGTTCTTCCAGACCTTTCATGGGGTGTCAGCTAAGTGGGTTCTTCCAGTCCTTTCATGGGGTGTCAGTTAAGTGGGTTGTTCCAGTCCTTTCATGGGGTGTCAGCTAAGTGGTTTGTTCCAGTCCTTTCATGGGGTGTCAGCTCAGTGGGTTGTTCCAGTCCTTTCATGGGGTGTCAGCTAAGTGGGTTCTTCCAGTCCTTTCATGGGGTGTCAGCTATGTGGGTTCTTCCAGTCCTTTCATGGGGTGTCAGCTAAGTGGTTTGTTCTGTCCTTTCATGGGGTGTCAGCTCAGTGGGTTGTTCCAGTCCTTTCATGGGGTGTCAGCTAAGTTGGTTGTTCCAGTCCTTTCATGGGGTGTCAGCACAGTGGGTTGTTCCAGTTCTTTCATGGGGTGTCAGCCTAGTGGGTTGTTCCAGTCCTTTCATGGGGTGTCAGCTAAGTGGGTTCTTCCAGTCCTTTCATGGGGTGTCAGCTAAGTGGGTTCTTCCAGTCCTTTCATGGGGTGTCAGCTCAGTGGGTTGTTCCAGTCCTTTCATGGGGTGTCAGCTAAGTGGGTTGTTCCAGTTCTTTCATGGGGTGTCAGCTCAGTGGGTTGTTCCAGTTCTTTCATGGGGTGTCAGCTCAGTGGGTTGTTCCAGTCCTTTCATGGGGTGTCAGCTCAGTGGGTTGTTCCAGTCCTTTCATGGGGTGTCAGCTAAGTTGGTTGTTCCAGTCCTTTCATGGGGTGTCAGCTCAGTGGGTTGTCCCAGTCCTTTCATGGGATGTCAGCTCAGTCGGTTGTTCCAGTCCTTTCATGGGGTGTCAGCTCAGTGGGTTGTTCCAGTCCTTTCATGGGGTGTCAGCTCAGTGGGTTGTTCCAGTCCTTTCATGGTGTGTCAGCTCAGTGGGTTGTTCCAGTCCTTTCATGGGGTGTCAGCTCAGTGGGTGGTTCCAGTCCTTTCATGGGGTGTCAGCTCAGTGGGTTGTTCCAGACCTTTCATGGGGTGTCAGCTCAGTGGGTTGTTCCAGTCCTTTCATGGGGTGTCAGCTAAGTGGGTTGTTCCAGTCCTTTCATGGGGTGTCAGCTCAGTGGGTTGTTCCAGTCCTTTCATGGGGTGTCAGCTCAGTGGGTTGTTCCAGTCCTTTCATGGGGTGTCAGCTCAGTGGGTTGTTCCAGTCCTTTCATGGGGTGTCAGCTCAGTGGGTTGTCCCAGTCCTTTCATGGGTTGTCAGCTCAGTTGGTTGTTCCAGTCCTTTCATGGGGTGTCAGCTAAGTGGGTTGTTCCAGTCCTTTCATGGGGTCTCAGCTAAGTGGGTTGTTCCAGTCCTTTTATGGGGTGTCAGCTCAGTGGGTTGTTCCAGTCCTTTCATGGGGTGTCAGCTCAGTGGGTTGTTCCAGTCCTTTCATGGGGTGTCAGCTCAGTGGGTTGTTCCAGACCTTTCATGGGGTGTCAGCTCAGTGTGTTGTTCCAGTCCTTTCATGGGGTGTCAGCTAAGTGGGTTCTTCCAGTCCTTTCATGGGGTGTCAGCTCAGTGGGTTGTTCCAGTCCTTTCATGGGGTGTCAGCTCAGTGGGTTGTTCCAGTCCTTTCATGGGGTGTCAGCTCAGTGGGTTGTTCCAGTCCTTTCATGGGGTGTCAGCTCAGTGGGTTGTTCCAGTCCTTTCATGGTGTGTTAGCTCAGTGGGTTGTTCCAGTCCTTTCATGGGGTGTCAGCTCAGTGGGTTGTCCCAGTCCTTTCATGGGGTGTCAGCTCAGTGGGTTGTTCGAGTCCTTTCATGGGGTCTCAGCTAAGTGGGTGGTTCCAGTCCTTTCATGGGGTGTCAGCTCAGTGGGTTGTTCCAGTCCTTTCATGGGTTGTCAGCTCAGAGGGTTGTTCCAGTCCTTTCATGAGATGACAGCTAAGTTGGTTGTTCCAGTCCTTTCATGGGGTGTCAGCTCAGTGGGTTGTTCCAGTCCTTTCATGGGGTGTCAGCTCAGTGGGTTGTTCCAGTCCTTTCATGGGGTCTCAGCTAAGTGGGTTGTTCCAGTCCTTTCATGGGGTGTCAGCTCAGTGGGTTGTTCCAGTCCTTTCATGGGGTGTCAGCTCAGTGGGTTGTCCCAGTCCTTTCATGGGATGTCAGCTCAGTGGGTTGATCCAGTCCTTTCATGGGGTGTCAGGTCAGTGGGTTGTTCCAGTCCTTTCATGGGGTGTCAGCTCAGTGGGTTGTTCCAGTACTTTCATGGGGTGTCAGCTCAGTGGGTTGTTCCATTCCTTTCATGGGGTGTCAGCTCAGTGGGTTGTTCCAGTCCTTTCATGGGGTGTCAGCTAAGTGGGTTCTTCCAGTTCTTTCATGGGGTGTCAGCTAAGTGGGTTCTTCCAGTCCTTTCATGGGGTGTCAGCTAAGTGGTTTGTTCCAGTCCTTTCATGGGGTGTCAGCTCAGTGGGTTGTTCCAGTCCTTTCATGGGGTGTCAGCTAAGTTGGTTGTTCCAGTCCTTTCATGGGGTGTCAGCTCAGTGGGTTGTTCCAGTTCTTTCATGGGGTGTCAGCTCAGTGGGTTGTTCCAGTCCTTTCATGGGGTGTCAGCTAAGTGGGTTGTTCCAGTCCTTTCATGGGGTGTCAGCTAAGTGGTTTGTTCCAGTCCTTTCATGGGGTGTCTGCTCAGTGGGTTGTTCCAGTCCTTTCATGGGGTGTCAGCTAAGTTGGTTGTTCCAGTCCTTTCATGGGGTGTCAGCTCATTGGGTTGTTCCAGTTCTTTCATGGGGTGTCAGCTAAGTTGGTTGTTGCAGTCCTTTCATGGGGTGTCAGCTCAGTGGGTTGTTCCAGTTCTTTCATGGGGTGTCAGCTCAGTGGGTTGTTCCAGTCCTTTCATGGGGTGTCAGCTCAGTGGGTTGTTCCAGTTCTTTCATGGGTTGTCAGCTCAGTGGGTTGTTTCAGTCCTTTCATGGGGTGTCAGCTCAGTTGGTTGTTCCAGTTCTTTCATGGGGTGTCAGCTCAGTGGGTTGTTCCAGTCCTTTCATGGGGTGTCAGCTCAGTGGGTTGTTCCAGTTCTTTCATGGGGTGTCAGCTCAGTGGGTTGTTCCAGTCCTTTCATGGGGTGTCAGCTAAGTGGGTTCTTCCAGTTCTTTCATGGGGTGTCAGCTCAGTGGGTTCTTCCAGTCCTTTCATGGGGTGTCAGCTAAGTGGGTTCTTCCAGTCCTTTCATGGGGTGTCAGCTAAGTGGTTTGTTCCAGTCCTTTCATGGGGTGTCAGCTCAGTGGGTTGTTCCAGTCCTTTCATGGGGTGTCAGCTAAGTTGGTTGTTCCAGTCCTTTCATGGGGTGTCAGCTCAGTGGGTTGTTCCAGTCCTTTCATGGGGTGTCAGCTCAGTGGGTTGTTCCAGTTCTTTCATGGGGTGTCAGCTCAGTGGGTTGTTCCAGTCCTTTCATGGGGTGTCAGCTCAGTGGGTTGTTCCAGTCCTTTCATGGGGTGTCAGCTCAGTGGGTTGTTCCAGTCCTTTCATGGGGTGTCAGCTAAGTGGGTTGTTCCAGTTCTTTCATGGGGTGTCAGCTCAGTGGGTTGTTCCAGTTCTTTCATGGGGTGTCAGCTCAGTGGGTTGTTCCAGTCCTTTGATGGGGTGTCAGCTCAGTGGGTTGTTCCAGTTCTTTCATGGGGTGTCAGCTCAGTGGGTTGTTCCAGTCCTCTCATGGGGTGTCAGCTAAGTGGGTTGTTCCAGTTCTTTCATGGGGTGTCAGCTCAGTGGGTTGTTCCAGTACTTTCATGGGGTGTCAGCTAGTGGGTTGTTCCAGTCCTTTCATGGGATGTCAGCTCAGTGGGTTGTTCCAGTCCTTTCATGGGGTGTCAGCTAAGTGGGTTGTTCCAGTTCTTTCATGGGGTGTCAGCTCAGTTGGTTGTTCCAGTCCTTTCATGGGGTGTCAGCTCAGTGGGTTGTTCCAGTCCATTCATGAGGTGTCAGCTCAGTGGTTTGTTTCAGTCCTTTCATGGGGTGTCAGCTCAGTGGGTTGTTCCAGTCCTTTCATGGGGTGTCAGCTCAGTGGTTTGTTCCAGTCCTTTCATGGGGTGTCAGCTCAGTGGGTTGTTCCAGTCCTTTCATGGGGTGTAAGCTAAGTTGGTTGTTCCAGTCCTTTCATGGGGTGTCAGCTCAGTGGGTTGTCCCAGTCCTTTCATGGGATGTCAGCTCAGTCGGTTGTTCCAGTCCTTTCATGGGGTGTCAGCTCAGTGGGTTGTTCCAGTCCTTTCATGGGGTGTCAGCTCAGTGGGTTGTTCCAGTCCTTTCATGGTGTGTCAGCTCAGTGGGTTGTTCCAGTCCTTTCATGGGGTGTCAGCTCAGTGGGTTGTTCCAGTCCTTTCATGGGGTGTCAGCTCAGTGGGTTGTTCCAGACCTTTCATGGGGTGTCAGCTCAGTGGGTTGTTCCAGTCCTTTCATGGGGTGTCAGCTAAGTGGGTTGTTCCAGTCCTTTCATGGGGTGTCAGCTCAGTGGGTAGTTCCAGTCCTTTCATGGGGTGTCAGCTCAGTGGGTTGTTCCAGTCCTTTCATGGGGTGTCAGCTCAGTGGGTTGTTCCAGTCCTTTCATGGGGTGTCAGCTCAGTGGGTTGTCCCAGTCCTTTCATGGGATGTCAGCTCAGTGGGTTGTTCCAGTCCTTTCATGGGGTGTCAGCTAAGTGGGTTCTTCCAGTCCTTTCATGGGGTGTCAGCTAAGTGGGTTCTTCCAGTCCTTTCATGGGGTGTCAGCTAAGTGGTTTGTTCCAGTCCTTTCATGGGGTGTCAGCTCAGTGGGTTGTTCCAGTCCTTTCATGGGGTGTCAGCTAAGTTGGTTGTTCCAGTCCTTTCATGGGGTGTCAGCTCAGTGGGTTGTTCCAGTTCTTTCATGGGGTGTCAGCTCAGTGGGTTGTTCCAGTCCTTTCATGGGGTGTCAGCTAAGTGGGTTGTTCCAGTCCTTTCATGGGGTGTCAGCTAAGTGGTTTGTTCCAGTCCTTTCATGGGGTGTCAGCTCAGTGGGTTGTTCCAGTCCTTTCATGGGGTGTCAGCTAAGTTGGTTGTTCCAGTCCTTTCATGGGGTGTCAGCTCAGTGGGTTGTTCCAGTTCTTTCATGGGGTGTCAGCTAAGTTGGTTGTTGCAGTCCTTTCATGGGGTGTCAGCTCAGTGGGTTGTTCCAGTTCTTTCATGGGGTGTCAGCTCAGTGGGTTGTTCCAGTCCTTTCATGGGGTGTCAGCTCAGTGGGTTGTTCCAGTTCTTTCATGGGGTGTCAGCTCAGTGGGTTCTTCCAGTCCTTTCATGGGGTGTCAGCTCAGTGGGTTGTTCCAGTTCTTTCATGGGGTGTCAGCTCAGTGGGTTGTTCCAGTCCTTTCATGGGGTGTCAGCTCAGTGGGTTGTTCCAGTTCTTTCATGGGGTGTCAGCTCAGTGGGTTGTTCCAGACCTTTCATGGGGTGTCAGCTAAGTGGGTTGTTCCAGTTCTTTCATGGGGTGTCAGCTCAGTGGGTTCTTCCAGTCCTTTCATGGGGTGTCAGCTAAGTGGGTTCTTCCAGTCCTTTCATGGGGTGTCAGCTAAGTGGTTTGTTCCAGTCCTTTCATGGGGTGTCAGCTCAGTGGGTTGTTCCAGTCCTTTCATGGGGTTTCAGCTAAGTTGGTTGTTCCAGTCCTTTCATGGGGTGTCAGCTCAGTGGGTTGTTCCAGTTCTTTCATGGGGTGTCAGCTCAGTGGGTTGTTCCAGTCCTTTCATGGGGTGTCAGCTCAGTGGGTTGTTCCAGTTCTTTCATGGGGTGTCAGCTCAGTGTGTTGTTCCAGTTCTTTCATGGGGTGTCAGCTCAGTGGGTTGTTCCAGTCCTTTCATGGGGTGTCAGCTAAGTGGGTTGTTCCAGTTCTTTCATGGGGTGTCAGCTCAGTGGGTTGTTCCAGTTCTTTCATGGGGTGTCAGCTCAGTGGGTTGTTCCAGTCCTTTCATGGGGTGTCAGCTCAGTGGGTTGTTCCAGTTCTTTCATGGGGTGTCAGCTCAGTGGGTTGTTCCAGTCCTTTCATGGGGTGTCAGCTAAGTGGGTTGTTCCAGTTCTTTCATGGGGTGTCAGCTCAGTGGGTTGTTCCAGTACTTTCATGGGGTGTCAGCTAGTGGGTTGTTCCAGTCCTTTCATGGGATGTCAGCTCAGTGGGTTGTTCCAGTCCTTTCATGGGGTGTCAGCTAAGTGGATTGTTCCAGTTCTTTCATGGGGTGTCAGCTCAGTGGGTTGTTCCAGTCCTTTCATGGGGTGTCAGCTCAGTGGATTGTTCCAGTCCTTTCATGGGGTGTCAGCTCAGTGGGTTGTTCCAGTCCTTTCATGGGGTGTCAGCTCAGTGGGTTGTTCCAGTCCTTTCATGGGGTGTTAGCTCAGTGGGTTGTTCCAGTCCTTTCATGGGGTGTCAGCTCAGTGGTTTGTTCCAGTCCTTTCATGGGGTGTCAGCTCAGTGGGTTGTTCCAGTCCTTTCATCGGGTGTCAGCTAAGTTGGTTGTTCCAGTCCTTTCATGGGGTGTCAGCTCAGTGGGTTGTCCCAGTCCTTTCATGGGATGTCAGCTCAGTCGGTTGTTCCAGTCCTTTCATGGGGTGTCAGCTCAGTGGGTTGTTCCAATCCTTTCATGGGGTGTCAGCTCAGTGGGTTGTTCCAGTCCTTTCATGGTGTGTCAGCTCAGTGGGTTGTTCCAGTCCTTTCATGGGGTGTCAGCTCAGTGGGTTGTTCCAGACCTTTCATGGGGTGTCAGCTCAGTGGGTTGTTCCAGTCCTTTCATGGGGTGTCAGCTAAGTGGGTTGTTCCAGTCCTTTCATGGGGTGTCAGCTCAGTGGGTAGTTCCAGTCCTTTCATGGGGTGTCAGCTCAGTGGGTTGTTCCAGTCCTTTAATGGGGTGTCAGCTCAGTGGGTTGTTCCAGTCCTTTCATGGGTTGTCAGCTCAGTGGGTTGTCCCAGTCCTTTCATGGGATGTCAGCTCAGTGGGTTGTTCCAGTCCTTTCATGGGGTGTCAGCTAAGTGGGTTGTTCCAGTCCTTTCATGGGGTCTCAGCTAAGTGGGTTGTTCCAGTCCTTTCATGGGGTGTCAGCTCAGTGGGTTGTTCCAGTCCTTTCATGGGGTGTCAGCTCAGTGGGTTGTTCCAGTCCTTTCATGGGGTGTCAGCTCAGTGGGTTGTTCCAGACCTTTCATGGGGTGTCAGCTCAGTGTGTTGTTCCAGTCCTTTCATGGGGTGTCATCTAAGTGGGTTGTTCCAGTCCTTTCATGGGGTCTCAGCTAAGTGGGTTGTTCCAGTCCTTTCATGGGGTGTCAGCTCAGTGGGTTGTTCCAGTCCTTTCATGGGGTGTCAGCTCAGTGGGTTGTTCCAGTCCTTTCATGGGGTGTCAGCTCAGTGGGTTGTTCCAGTCCTTTCATGGGGTGTCAGCTCAGTGGGTTGTTCCAGTCCTTTCATGGGGTGTCAGCTCAGTGGGTTGTTCCAGTCCTTTCATGGGATGTCAGCTCAGTGGGTTGTTCCAGACCTTTCATGATGTGCAGTTTCAGAGCAGGAGTTTGTCATATTGCTCACTATTTGCAACATCTGGCACATGTTATAAGGAGGGTCTGTGTTTATTTAATAAACTTTCTGTGTCCCTTGTAAATGTGGTTGAAGATGTCTTGTTTTATGCTTTGTGGGGAAAACTGGATGCCTGGCAGTGAGGGAGGGGCCTAGAGGAGGTTTCTGTATGCAGGAATCCTCCCCCTTTATGCCGGGGACCTGGGGTGGAGAGTGTTGCACTTAGCGGTGCTGTGTAACCACTTCTTGAGTCAGTTCACCGACACTCTGGCCGCTATCACTTTTGCGGCCGGGTGGAGATGGTGTGGCATATCTTTGTGGAGTGAATGAGGTTGCAGTCCCACTTTGCCTACCTGAAGGGCCTGCTCCTCAAGTTCTGGCTGCATTTCAGCCCCACGCTCCTAAGCTATGGCCATCCGTTGCAGGGGAGGGGGAGCTGGGCATTTGGAAGATCTCTTTGTGGGGTTGCTGTTGGTCTTGGGGAAACTGGCTATTCACGGACTGAGGCAGTTGATGGTTTAGGGTATGGGGTGAGCTGACTGCCTTCCCCCTTTCGGGGTTACATGCAGACCCATGTGGTGTTGGAGCAGGAACATGTGGTGTCCGAGGGGACGGTGGGCGAGTTCCAGGAATAGTGATCCCCTAGGGGATCGTGACTGTGGTTGATGATGAATATTGTGTTTGATTTGATGTGAAATACTGTGTAATAGAGAGATTTTTTTTTGCCATATGTCAATGGTGGTTTTTAGTTTTAGCTCAGTGTGTGTTTTGTGTCTTGTAATACTATAGTTTTAAATAAAGTTTTTGGGTTTAAAAAAAAAAGAGGGGAAACTGGACAGTCACTGGTTGGTCCTTTATCCAGTTTTTGTTAGACATTGATGTGTTGGCCCGATTTCTGGCCATCAACTTTCAGTATCCAAGCTGCTTAATACAAGTTAAAATGGGAACATCAGAGTTTCCTTCACTTAACCCTACTCTTTTGTCTCAGCAGTAGCTGCTCTTATTCAGTGGGATTTCTTCCTTGTTATTTAAAAAAATGTATCCATCCCCAAAGGGGACATTTGACATACTAACAGCCACAGAAGTGATGAGGATTTCAGAGGGACACTGACTACTGAGTAGACAAGGAGTTGCTAGAGGAACGCAGCAGGTCAGACAGTTATCCATGGGGTGAAATAGTCAGTCAACATTTCAGGTTGAAACCCTTTAGTCTAGAGCACACATGTCAAACTCTGGCCCGCGGGCCAAATTTGGCCCGCGATATAATTATATTTGGCCCGCAAGATCATTTCAAAAATGTATTAGAGGTGGCCTGCTGGCCGCCCCGCCAGTATAGCGCATGCACAGTAATTCAACAAATCCCAGAATGCATTGGCATCAGCCTGCTAATCGCCCCAACCTCCTCTGTTTACGTTGCAGGGTCTCACCGTGGACTCTGGTTTTGGGCCTGGCCGGTGTCAGGGGAAGCCAAGGCCGCTTCCCAGCACCCGGAACCGGAGGCCTCGGGCCTGACCTCGCCAGGACCGTTGCCTACTCCCCCTCCCTGCCGCAGGCCGATCCGCGACTCACGGTGACGGGGCCGCTGATCCGCCGAGATGCCGCCCTGCAGCGAGAGCCGATGCTCCCGCACTGTCGTTGTCCAACCCGATCGCCCGCAAACCCCGCCCACCCGCACACAGGCCTGAGTAAGGATTATGAACTTTAATCTCAGGATAAAATGATCTTCCAATAGTTTCATGTCACAGTGATAAATATATTCCTGGTTAAAAATGGTCCTCAACCTGGATACAAGCTCATTAGGCATAAAACTTGAAAAGTGTGTAAATCAAAGGATATCTGTACCAATGGAAAAAGGGCATGGCAAATAACCCTGCTAGAGTTCATGCCCACAATCAGTCACCTATTTGATTGTTTCAGGAATCATGTTATTCTCCCACATTCTCAATAGCCCTCAGATTTTACTATTCGACAGCACACTAGCAATATTTGACAAATCCTCCATAGAGAAATATTATTTATTGAATATTTTATTTCTCATTTGCTAATGCTTCTGGAAAGAGTTTATCCAAAACTATTATGAAACATCTATTTTAATAAGAAAAAGTTTAACATTACATATGTTGAAAGAAGAGAAAACATGCAGATGTTGTTGAAAATTTTCAATAAATATTTAGTTCGGCCCTCGACTTAGGCCAAGTTTTTAATTTTGGCCCTCCGTGAATTTGAGTTTGACACCCCTGGTCTAGAGGGAAGGTGGTGACATTATATATGTTAAGGGAGAGGGTCCCAGAGATGATAGGGCAGAAAGTGTGAGAGGTAAAGAAACAGATAGAGGGAGAAACCATTAGGAAAAGGGAGGGTGGAGGGGAAGGAAGAAAAGTTAGAGAGGAAGAACATTTTTTTTAGAGGAATAGGTAAAGAAGAGATGGAGATGATGGAATAAGATCAGGGTTGTGTTACATAAAGATAGGTTTAAGGATGTCGAGGAGGAATATGATGTGTTATTCTTAAAGTTTACACTTAGGCTCACCCTGACAATGGATGAGCCTAAGAGCAAATATGTTGTTGTAGACATGGTTGGGAGAATTAAAATGGTCAAGTTTAGATAGTAGGCAACTGATGAAGTGGTCACACAATCTATATTTGGTTTCACTGATGTAAAGGAGGCTACCTGGGTACACTGAATGCAATTGATTAGGTAGGAGCATGACCATAAAAAAGTTCTGCCTCACCTGGGAAGGTCTGTTCATGGTTCTGGATTGAAAGGCCTGGAGAGAGTGGACATGGAGTGGATATGTTTCCCATAGTGGTGGAGTCTGGACAGAGGTGACAGGGTCAGAATATCCAAATGTCCCTTTAGAACAAAGATGAAGAGGAGTTTTTTTTTAACTCAGAGAATGGTGAATCTTTGGAATTTGGGGAGAGTAGATTGGAAGAGGCTGATTGGTCTTTTAAAGGCAGGCTTGGTTACAGTTCTGATGAGGATGAAATATAAGGATGGCAAGTATCAGGAAATCTGGATGACAACAGATATTGTCGGTTTAGTCAAAATGAAGTAGGAAATGTAAGAAAAGTTGAGGAAGCTGATACCCTTGAGAAATATAAAGAAAGCAGAAATAATTTAAACAAGGAACTAGGTCTAAAATGGGCTATTAAATGTTATCAGCAAGTAGCATTAAGAAGAATTGCAAGGTATTTTATACATATGTTAGGTCCAAGATCTCCATCGGGCACACAAAACTCAAAACGGTCAACCAGTTTACCTATCTCGGCTGCACCATTTCATCAGATGCAAGGATCGACAATGAGATAGACAACAGACTCGCCAAGGCAAATAGCGCCTTTGGAAGACTACACAAAAGAGTCTGGAAAAACAACCAACTGAAAAACCTCACAAAGATAAGCGTATACAGAGCCGTTGTCATACCCACACTCCTGTTCGGCTCCGAATCATGGGTCCTCTACCGGCACCACCTACGGCTCCTAGAACGCTTCCACCAGCGTTGTCTCCGCTCCATCCTCAACATCCATTGGAGCGCTCACACCCCTAACGTCGAGGTACTCGAGATGGCAGAGGTCGACAGCATCGAGTCCACGCTGCTGAAGATCCAGCTGCGCTGGATGGGTCACGTCTCCAGAATGGAGGACCATCGCCTTCCCAAGATCGTATTATATGGCGAGCTCTCCACTGGCCACCGTGACAGAGGTGCACCAAAGAAAAGGTACAAGGACTGCCTAAAGAAATCTCTTGGTGCCTGCCACATTGACCACCGCCAGTGGGCTGATAACGCCTCAAACCGTGCATCTTGGCGCCTCACAGTTTGGCGGGCAGCAGCCTCCTTTGAAGAAGACCGCAGAGCCCACCTCACTGACAAAAGGCAAAGGAGGAAAAACCCAACACCCAACCCCAACCAACCAATTTTCCCTTGCAACCGCTGCAATCGTGTCTGCCTGTCCCGCATCGGACTGGTCAGCCACAAACGAGCCTGCAGCTGACGTGGACTTTTTACCCCCTCCATAAATCTTCGTCCGCGAAGCCAAGCCAAAGAAAAAGGTCCAAGATGATAGCTAGGAAAAGGATAGGAGGTTCACTTGAGGCCAGCAGAGGAAAACTATGCATGAAACCAGAAAAACAGGGAGAGGAGCATAATGAATACATTGCATTAGGTTAGTATTCACCAAGTAGAAAGACAAAGGTGAGAATAGGGAGAATTGTATTGATATTCAACAGCATTAAGGAGGAGTAGATGTTGAGAAGCAATAAAGGGGATAAGTCCCCAGAGCCTGATGGAACCTATCCCAGGCCTTCATGTTCACTCTACCAAGATCCTTCCTAACTGTGCACTTCAGTTCAGTCTCTCTTAAACATTTATGATGTAAGCAAATTGCATGTTTAAATAATTAAAAATCAGCTGCAAACAATAAAAGCATAAAATAATTAACAGGAATAAATTAAACCAAAATAATTTTAAGAACATTTTCATCTTTGCTCTTGACCATTTGTTCTACCATCCCAATTGAAATTTATGGGGGAATGAGAGGCCAAAGTTATAAGTCACATGACAATTCTTTAACATGACGGTGAGCAAGTCCTGTAAGACTGGGCTTCTCAGCTTGGCTCCTTGTGGCCCACATTTAAAAAAAAACTTAGACCATCAACATAATTACAGGCCCTTCTGACCCATGAGTCCATGCTGCTTAAATACACCCATACAACCTATTAACCTACTAACCCCATATGTCTTTGGAATGTGGGAGGAAATCAGAGCACCTGGAGGAAACCTATGATATCAAGGGGAGTACATGCAAACTCCTTACAGACAGTGGTGGGCTCAAACTCATGTTGCTGTAATAGTGTTCTGATAACTGTTTACACTAACTCTGCCACCAACACATGTGACTAGATCTGAGAATTGCTGCAGTTTTGACAGCTAATGCTGGCAGATCTGATTGCAATTATCTGTAATTGCCAGCAAGATTTGATTTTTTGATCTTGACTCTGCTAAATCGAACAATCACTGTTTTATTGACTTGGCAGATGAGAAGGAGGAATACGGAAATGGCTCTTTGTTTTTCTTAATGTTTCTGTTGGAATGCAATGATTACAGAAGCTTTTCCCTGACAATATGTACATTATGTTCTTGTATGCTTAATCTTATTCAGCATGCTCCTCTTTTAGAACTTCATGCCCATCATGGTCAAATCTATTCCATAGCTTTAATTTTTGGCTAATAGTTTTGACAATGTTTTGTTTGTTCTTTTAGACTTGTTCCCATTTATTACATTTTAAGTAACTTGGACTGATTCACATAGAAATTTGGTTACCAATCTGATTAAATTTGCTCAATATGAATTTGATTACTTTTTGCTTTAACCCCAGATTGGAGGAGAAAAGAAGAACCATTTCAAGGCTATGAGGCTCATGACTATTTAGCAACGAGAAAACATTCAAGACATTCTAAATGAAGTCTATGGAAATCATTGTACCAATGGTCTAGTTCAAGATACACAACGACGTCCTCACATTTTGCTGCTGCTCTTTCACCTAAACCTATTGCTTTCAATCTCTTGTGCAACGAGGGAACAATATGAAAAAGATACCTCATCTTGACATGCACCCTCCCTCATATGATTTCTTTCAGAGGTGGCCATAAATATTGTACAACAGAGGGATAAGGTTGTTATTATTAATTTTGCATTGGAAGTCAAAAGCAATCAGTGCCAGGATAGTATGGCAGCCATTGCATGTCAATTTCACAATTGTGCAATTGACATTAGCGAGGCTATAATTTTTAATAAGAAAGCATCAATCAGTGTACAGTGGCATTCAAGATTTTGCTCGAGTGTGTTCACATGAGATGAATAATATTCACAATCTTTCTCAGAGAGGAATTGTAATGTATGCAACAGGGATGGGGGTTGCTAATCCAATGTGGCTTGTATAGTTGATTTACATGGATTAAATGAGAAAAGTTGAAAACTCAAGAGTCTACAGATGCAGGAATCTGGAACAAAAAAGAAGGTGGCAGAAAAACAGGTCAGGCAACATCTGACCCATCTCTCCTTTGAGACTTCACTCCTGATTCTCCAACCTTGTATCTGCTATTTGCAAGAATAAAATAGGGGATGTTGTGATCTACAAAGACAAAACACCTTTATGATGTTGTAACAGTATGCATGGAGATGAGAACTCCTACATTTTATCTAATTGAAGGGGATATGACAATCCAAAGGAAACATTGCAAGTGAGCAAAACCTGGCAAAGAATGTGCTCAAGAGTTGATGCCTGAGGCCTCATGAAGTGAAGAATGATCTGGTCCCAGCTAATGAATTGTTGTATTCACAGCCTCCTTCCTACTTCTTGCCACAGGACCAAACTTTATTCAATGTCGTTGCTGACACTTCCTTGTTTTCTAGTTACATATCTTCTTTTTGGGTGTAAACTACAATACTTTTTGCAAATTTCAGGATTCCTTTGAGGTGGACACAAGGGACACAAGTTAATTTAGCATCTCAAAACTACGTGAAATCGAATTTTCAGGCATTTGCCCTTGGTTATGTGTTCCAAGATTCATTGTGCTTCATTAATCCATCATTCAACATGTCCTCCAACTGCCAAAGATTTGGGGAAATACATACTCACAACTCGCAGCTCCAGCATACTCTAAAGCCATTAATCCCTCTTTCTTGTATCTTTCCTGGCAAAATGCATCACTTCACATTATTTTTCATCTGCATTTATATGCCCCAATTTCCTGCCTTTCTATGCCCTCTTGAAATCTATTCCTTTCATCTTTACTCTTTATCAAACTTTCAGATTTTGTGTGATCTGACATCCTACACACCCATATTTGAGTGATGTATGTCCATGAACAAAGCAGTGACCCAAGAATGACTATCTTTGTATCTTAAAAGAAAGCCCAGAAGATTGCAGAGGTGGAAAGATGAAATAAAAGCAGATTTCATTCAGGAAATATTCAACAGATCAGGCAGCATCTGAGGAGAGAAACAAATTTAAAGATTCCTATTAGGTGGCACATTTGTCGTCACGGTTAGTGCAACACTGTTCCAGCGGCAACGACATGGTTTCAAATCCAGCAATGTCTGTAAGGAGCTTGTACGTTCTCCAAGTGTCTGCATATGTTTCCTCAGGGGGCTCCACTCTCCTCCCACCATCCAAAACATACATGGACTGTAGGTCAAATGGGTGTAATTGGGCGGTACAGGCTCATGGGCCAAAAAGGCCTGGTACGGCGCTGTAAAATTTAAATTTAATTATCTTTCATTAGAATAATTTATTGAATGAAAGATCACAAGTCTGAAATATTAACTCTGTTCCTCACTCCACATATGCTGCCTGAGTTTCTGTTTTAACAGTATTTTCATGGTTCTTTCTTTTCCTTCTTAGCTACTAATTGCCCACACTTCTGAGGCCTGAATTTTACTCATCGGAGTTTTGTCAAATGTCTTCTTTAAAGGAAGGTGAAAGTAATACTATTATCATAATATTATGCAAAGGACAGGGTAGGTCTGGACTTTCAAATAGATACTGTATTTGATGACATACCACACAAAAATTAATTCATGCAATAGGGCTCATGGGGTTTGGATGAGATGAAATGAATAGGGTAAAGGTTATTATTTGGCAAATAGGAAATAAATGATATTGTCAGTGCCAGATGCAGTGATGCATCTGTGATACTTGGCAGCATTCAGACTTGCTTGTACCATATATAATCTTTACTGCCACATCATCTGTGTTAGATTAAAGTTATAAAAGTCATGTAGTTCCATGAGCATGACCTGCAATTCAATTAGATCATGGATGATCTTACTGCAACTCTATTTCCCACCTGTTGATATTATTAAGAAATATCAATAAATTTCAATTTGAACTTTTCAATGCAGCCAGTTTCAATTGTATGTTGGCAAGAGAATTACAGAGTCGTTATTTTAGTAGAGCTTCCTTAATGTTCCATTTTTTAATTTATTCTCTTGATCTGGATACATTCTAAAAATTTCTGTTTTTGCATTCTGTGACAATCATAGCAATAATGAAGTGCCACGATACAGAAACATTAATGATTGAAGTAAAAACACAGAAATGCTGGAGGAACCTAGCCAGTCTCACAGCAGCTATGGGAAGTAAAGATGTATTACTGACAATTTGGGCTTGAGCTCTTCTTCAAAGTATAAGCAAAAATCAGACAGGCATCATAATTAAAGATGTGCAGTGAATCGCATCCTTTTTTTCCCCACTCACATATCACTTTAAGTATTCCCTATGCCATAGGTGCTCGGTGATTTAGTAAGGGATGCTTAAGGTGGTATGTGGTGGAAAGAAAAAGTTTGAAAACCATTGTTTTAATCATACCTAATTGACTCGTTACGTATACAGTTTCCTAACTTAAAGGAAATGGGGCAATGACAATTTTTCTCAAGCAAAATATTTCAGTAACAATTGGGTCCAGGGCAGTGATTCTTAACCTTCTCTTCCCACTCACATACCACCTTAAGCAATCCCTTACTAAACACAGAGCACTGATGGCTTAGGGATTGCATAAAGTGGTATGTGAGTGGAAAGAAAAAAGTTGAGAACCACTGGACTAGAGATTTGTGGGGAGTTGCGAGGAGAATTAAACACTGAGATTACTATAGGATTAATGTAAATGGTTGGGTTGAAGGGCCTGTATACTTGCTGTACCTTTCCATGACTCTACAGTATGACTTTGCAAAGCCTATTTACAGATCTGTCTGTTGGAATTTTGGTTACCTCCAATGCCAACAATCGGCAAAAGAATCACTGGGGACATTGTGAGAATTTACCTAATATCTTATGTGCCTGAATTCACTGGTGGAAAGTGACACTTAAAACTGATGAAATGGTAACTTTCTGAAGTGAAATGGAGAAACAGTTGAAGGCAATATGTACACACAGATAGGGGAGAGGAATGGTAGATATTTATCAATAATAAAATTAAAATTGATTTTCATGAGCTATTAACACATGCAGCCTGGCATGTTCAGGTTAAAGAGCAATGTGACACCTCCCCCCCACCAGTTCATTGTCTTTCTCTGCAGAGTAACATCTGACATCTGCTCCCTCTCTACTCCAAACCCACCCACTCATGGGAGCTATAATTTAAGTCATTGCATTCCTTTCTGGGAACAATGTTTTCAAAGTTGTTTTGGTTGCCATGCAGATTGGCAGGAATGATTCCAGAAGCAAAAGATGTTGATTAGATGGAGAAATTAAGTTTGTTCTTCTCTGATGCATTTAGAGGTGATTTAATTCATACTTTCAAAATGAAGATTGGGCTTGACAAAAGAAGAAGGGGGAATTTAGCTAAAGAGTCAATAAACAGAGAAACTGATTCAAAAGAACCAGAGGGGACATGAAAATCTCATTTTTCCAACATATCATGATATTGAATGCAGTGCTGTTTAAACTAGAGTCACATAAGCTGATGAAGATTCATATACACTTGAGTCAGTGTCATTTTCTAAAGTGAATTGGGGAAATTTATTTTAGAGATACAGTACTGTAACAGACCCTTCCAGTCCACAAGCTGGGGGCCACCCAATTAACCTACTGACCCCATATGTCTTTGGAAATACCTGAAGAGAAAATAAAATGGAAATGGCATAAAAGGAAGAGGTTTGGAATTAATTGGATAGCTTTTAAAAACCTGGCAAAGGTGAGATGAGACAATGTTTTTTCTTGTGCTATTGTTTCATCAGTGAACTGGCCAATTTCAGTTGGTTTGTTGCAATCAGCCTTAGAACAGGGAGAGGAAGCACCCACTTGTATTCCAACTTCCATCTGATTTCTATTCAGTTTTGCAACCGTGCCTGCCTGTCCCGCATCGGACTTGTCAGTGACCAACGAGCCTGCAGCAGACATGGACATACCCCTCCATAAATCTTCGTCCGCGAAGCCAAGCCAACGAAGATTGCAGGTGAAAGTAATTTAAATTGCTTACTGGTATGGCCTGTTGACATTGCTGATTAAACCTAGGTTTACAAATTATATTGATTACTCCTCATCAATATGCCATACAAGTCTACGAGAGCTTAATTTCATCCCTGTCCTGTAACTGTTGTACTGAATAAAAGAACATGTACATCTTGCATAAAGGCCGAATCAGGTTTGACATTGCTTCATCCCACCTAGTGATTCAGTAGCTTGTGACAATCACTGTCTCAGCTCTCATATAGAAACAGGCTATTTGGGTAGAATTAAAGTAGAACATGGAAGTCTGCAGTCTTCGCAAATGAAGTAAAAACACAATGCTGGAGAATCTCAGCAGGTCAAGCAACATATTTTATATAGTAAAGATAAAGATACATAACCAATGTTTTGGGCTAGAGCCCTTCATCAAGGGTATGAGCAAAATGTAGACAGGTGCCTGAATAAAATTTGTTTTTACTTGGTCAAAAATCTATTATATGTCTTCAGGAGAGGAAGAAAGAAAACTGGAGGATATCCAATCTCCTTTGAATATGGAATTTAAAATACAGCAAATATTGCCCATCAATAATGTGTGCTGGATTTATTAAACAGAAGTAGAGCATTAAGTGCATTAAAGTTTAAGAACTTTGAGAGAATTATTTTAAGATGTTATAAGATATTTATTGATGCTGCTGTCAGGGGTGCCATATAACTGAAGGTTTGCAAAAATTCTGCATTGGGTTCTTCAGTTCTCAACCAGAGGAATTATTGTTTTTCAGAGGTCACTGGTTCTTATTTATAAGAAATATCATATTGATTTTTCTTTCTTTTTCTCGCAGAAAAATAATGCAGTTGCTATTGGTTTTAGGGTTCCCTTGAGCAAAATTCCTCGTCAGAGAGGAAAAGGAAGTCAGAAGCGCACATCTGGACTCATGGTGAAAATTGTTTTAAGTACGTGTATAACTGTGTTGGTTGATGTCAAAGGGCGAAGTCCTGCTCTAATGGTGTCAAAGGGCACGAGTCATAAAGTAGCTGACCTCCAGATAAAATTGCATCTGAACAGGAGAGTTGTTTAACTCTTGAGTTTTTTTTTTACTTTTTTGATGTTTCCAACAGTAATGTTCACGCATTGGTGTGGAATGTAAAAGTTCATTTGGGAAACCTTTGGCTAACAAAGGACAAATTATCACTGCAATTGTGTTCTGGAAAAGAACATCTGAAACTGCACATTCTGAAGAAAGGTTAAGGCTGCATTGTCCATATCCTAATCAGTTAAAATCTGGAAAGGCTAAGTTCCCACCGAAATGACTGCTTCACTGTTTAGCACAGTGAGGGAAAACATGCCATAAAGACAAGGGACAGCCATGACTAAGGATAATCACCAGATATTTGCATGGAATTACAAGAACTGTGAAATATTAAATTAAATATTATTGCATCTTATTCAATGAAAGGCATTTCATAAACAATCACAAGTCACAAATAGTCCAACCTTCATTTTTAAAAAAGCTATTATGAAGTATCATGATTAAAGGACTCCTCCAGGCTGTGCTCTTAAACATCAAATGTGTCTTATTGATAAATACAAAGGATGCAGTGAGGTTACTTAAACCATTAAATTTTATAGCTCTGAGCCAAAAGATTTGATTGCAATCTGTCAGCAGATACACTTATCCTTGGGCAATGTCTAAGCTCCTCTTACCTGTTGGCCAACATTTCAACTGTAATCTATTTGTTGACAATCTGGTATTTTAGAAGAGATCAGCAACTGTTGTATATGTAGACAACTTGAGTGCCAAAAGTGAATGTCAGTTAAATAAACTGTAAAGATTCTAAAACTTTATTCAGTTTATATTTAAAATTATATGTATTCATAAATTCCAAAGCCATTTAAAAAAAAACTTTAGACATACATCACGGTAAGAGGCCCTTCTAGCCCATGAATCCATGCCGCCCAAATACCCCAATTAACCTACAACTCCTGAATATTTTGAAGGATGGAAGAAAACCTGGAGGAAACAGGGGGAGAATGAAGAAACAGGAGGAGAATGTACAAACTCCTTACAGACAGCACCTGATTTGAACTGACGCTGTAACAGCGTTGGGCTAACTGCTACGCTCACCGTGCTACCGCACATGTATTCATAATCATGATGTTAAGTGAATTAATATGACAGACATCAGATGTAAAATGTATGAAGAAACACAGAATTTCAATTAAATTGGATTGATAGCTTTAAAAAAAAACCCAGAAAACTTGATTCCTTTTCTATCAGTGAACTCTATAGCAGTACCTCAATCACACCCATTCCAAGCATCTCTCTACATTGCTGTCAAAATTTTCCCACATCTGACTCACCCTGCATTTTTCAATATGACAGAAAATGGACGAATAGCTTCAAGTTTCCTGGTTTTGTTCTTACCATGCATTCAGGATAAGTTGCAGATAAAAAGATTAGCTGATTCAGGCAACATGCAGATTAACTAATACAAAACTGAGAATACTTGAGCACAGCAGTGCAGCCAATATCTAAGCACCAATTTCCTGCATTTTCTTCAGTGAATTTGGTGATGTTGAAGCAATTCATGTTGGATTTGTGGCATAGAAATTGAAAAGGTATACACTAATGGTTCTCAACCTTTTTCTTTCCACTCACATACCACTTTAAGTAATCCCTATGCTATCAATTAGTAAGGGATTGCTTAAAGATTGAAACCACTGTTTTAATTGTACCTCATTGACTTGTTATGAGCATGGTTTCACATCTCCAAAGGAAATGGGCCAATGACAATTTTTCTCAAGCAAAATATTTCAGCAACAATTGGGTCTAGAATAGTGATTCACAACCTTCCCTTCCCACTCACATACCACCTTAAGCAATCCCTTAATAATCACTGAGCACCTATGGCATAGGGATTATTTAAAGTGGTATGTGAGTGGAAAGAAAAAAAGTTGAGAACCACTGGTATACACCATTGATGGAAGATAAAAGTTTGCATGATTCAGAGATATACAGTAAAGATTCAAGATTCAATATTATTTTATTGTTATGTAATAAAACAAAAGATGTGATATTACACTAAATTTTCTTTAGTCTACTGTAAGGCAGACAAAGATTCACGATCAGCAAAAATTGCTCAGTGCCCCTTTCAGCCAGAGATGGAAGCAAAATAGTATCCACCCAGAGTCACTGAATGTCCATGGCTTCACCTCCAGTGTTCCCACATCCTCAACCTGACTACCAGATGTACACCTACGACTCGATCAGAAAGCCTTCTGCACACTTTTGGCTCTCATTTCAGTACCTGATGTGCTTTCAGCCTCTCTCAAGTCAGTCTCTAGCAGTCCACACCCTGGTATGTGTCCTTTAACCACAGTTGTCTGCAGCCCGCAGCCTGTGTTGGTTCCTCACCTTGAGTCACAAGCAGCTTGCTGCCAGCTTCAGAGCCTGGTCTGCTGCCAAGGTAATCATCCCATGGGCTGTCTCCTCTTCTCCTTCTCAAACAGGGGTGGTCTCCCCATTTACAGGTACCTTGCAGAGGTTATCTGCTTCCCTGGAGTCGGCAACTCTCTGTGGCCACTGCTGATCATAGGGGCCACCGTCAGACCACACGATAACTGGATTTTAAAATAAATCACTGTCGGCTCCTTTAGCAGGCTGTTGAAAGTCTGTACAGAGCTGATGGCAGTCAGACTGGATGATGGACCTCGCAAGGAGCACTGAGACCACTCCCTGCTCTCCATAGGTCCAAACCAGAAGTAAACCATTACAATAGCTGTGAAAGAGGAGAGGGAATGAAAGAATTTCAGAATGCCAAGTCAGGAAGTATCAAAGTTAGCTCTTTATGATAAGAATACAATATAAGACCATTCTCTGTGAAGGCTCTTCTAAAGGGAGTTTTCAATTAGACCAGGTCAATAGCCCAAGAAAACAGAACTTCCTTTTATTCTGAAAATGCCATAGACTTCCTCAAATCTATCATGACCATGTACTCTTCTACAGCAACACTCCTGATCAACCAAAAATAAGATACCACCAAACGCACATTACTTTTTTCGACAGAAATAAAATATGCACATATTTAAATAAAATTAAATTCCAAAAAGGATTGTTATTTTCCACCATTACTTCATAGAATTGGCCTTGGGGACATGAAGTCCACTACATTGTTGATACAATTTGTTTGAATTGCATGTTGCTGGGTACCCAATTAGTTTTATTTGCTTGTATCACCTGTAGCAGATGATGCATTTGTTAATCGGGGTATTAGAATGTTTACAGATAAATATGTGTTGAAAGAAGTAGATGGTGGGGGTTTAGTGTAGGTCACTTCACAAACAGAAGTAAGACTTCACGGAAGACATCTGATTTAAAATACAAGAGCTTTGCTGAAACTAGATGTTGAGGCTCCAGTTGGCTTTGCAGAATTGCACAATCTATTGTGTATGGGCAATAAAGTGCAGGTTCAGAAGTACTTATAAGATCTTTCAAAGATTGGTTAAAGAGAGAGAAAATGACAAGCTGGCAGGCTTGTTGAAAAACCTCATTTTGAACACTGGTTATGAGTTCTGGGTTCAGCCCATTCAAAACCCTTGTCATCCTTACAGAAAGAAGAGGTTATCATTTGGAAAACTCATTATGGGGCAAGCTTCTTCAGCAAGACATTGAAGTCACTGATTGGAGGAAATCAGTTTGTGTGGGTCCAATGAGCAACAAATATCTTTCTAAAACCAACAAAAACGTTCCTGAATGGTAACCATTTACCTTTCAAGCACCAAAGCATGGTGAAATTCATAAATGTTAAATTCTGTGGACAGTATAAAAATTGCCTGCAACCAGTAAACTTGGAGGAATGAGAAGTAAGATTTGGACTGTGAATTAAAGAACTTTTCTGAATTTATGTACACATTACATACACACGCGTTTAGAATTAGAAGGGGGGGGGGGTGGTTAGGTTAGGTTAATAGTAATAAGTTAAAGTTTGATCCTGTTTTATGTTTAAAGAAAATTAAAAGCAACTTTTGTTTAAGTAACCACTGTCTTGGTGAATGGGTTTTGGAGTCCTCTAGGCTCATAACCCATTAAAGACTGACTAATCACTGAGACAGGAAAGCTCTCTTTGCTTCACTAATGTCAATGTGTTGATAAATCCACAAATTAGATAATTTACTTTCCCAGAGGAGGAAGAAAGCCTAAACTGAAATGTTTTTTGTGAAGGTTATTCTTTGTTATTTGACTATTGAAAATTAAAATAATCATTCATTTGCAATGATTAGGAAGAACCTTTACAAAGTGATTGCTTGTCTGAGTTGCCATAATCAATTTTCTGTCAAGTGAGTGGCAAATTTTTGTCTCAAGGACACCTGCAATACAGTGATGATTTATTATTTGATTGGGATATGTGGCATTTATAACAAAGAAATGAAATATCTACATTTTCCACTTCACTAATCCTACTAGATAAAACTGAAGGATGCCAGGGAAAAAATGCCAAAAAAAATTAGATGAATTAGCACTTATTTCTGTAGAATTGAATGAAACTTGATTTTACTGCTGATTATTTCTGAGTAAAATTGTGCCTGTTTCAAAATTAGATCAGGCACCATCATGTGCCAATTCATCTAAGCATATTTGATACTTTTCCAACATCAGCTGCTCACTGAATGACATTACTATTTGTGCAAATTTCACTTCTGCCCAATATCAACATAAATTATCATTCAATAAACTAACCTCCAATTACCCGCCCACCCCCCCAACCCAACAACCCAACCCCACCCTCACTAACCTACCCCAAAGAAAAAAGAAAGAAAGAGAAAGAGGAGGAGATCAATCACAACAACAACATTCATCCTTAATTACCATGGATTGGAGTAGAACCGCTACTGTGTGGCCAGGGGGTTCAAAAAAACTCAAACCTGTATAATCCAAATAAGACCTCCAAGTTTTACGATAAAAAAAAAATTTCACGCAAATTATGTTATCTTCTCCAATGGAATACAAGAGATCAATTCCGTAAGCCATCTCTGAATACTCAAATCAGTCTCATTTTTCCAAGTAATTGTCAAACATTTTCTAGCTACAGTTAACGCCAGTCTCAAAAATGCAATTTGGATTCTAGTTAATCTTAATACTAAACTCACCCTCGTAATATTACCTAACAAAAATACTAAAGGATCTAATGAAAATTTCACTTTCAAAATAATTTCTAAGAATTCCTTAAGTTTATTCCAAAAAGATATTACTGTTTCACATAACCAAGTAGAATGTAAAAAAGAATCAACATCCTTATAACATCTAAAACATAAATCCGAAGAAATAAAATTGTATCTCTTTAATTTTTCTGGAGTTAAATATAATTGATGAATAAAATTATAAAGAACTATTTGATACCTTAAATTACAATTTTAGTCATACTATCCCAACATACATTCATCCAAACTTCCTGAGGAATAAATCTTTCTCCCAGTTCAATATAGATTTATGTAAATCCAATTTAGGCATTTTGTTCTGTAATAAACATACATCTCAGATATAAATCCCTTCTTATCACCCTCATTAAGTAACATTTCAAACTTAGACTGTCTAGGTAACTGTAAAGTATGTCCAAAATTATCCAAAAATAAAGCTTTAATTTGATAAGAAAAAAGAGTATTTGAAAATATATTTCTCTTTCATTCTTTGAAAAGAAATAAAGTATCCTGCTTCATAACAATCTTGCACTAATTTAATACCCTTTTGATCCCATAACTTTAAAAGCTGATTATTAAGTGTAAAATGGAAAAACTTATTTTGATATAAAAAAGTTTTGCCTGAAATATTACCTTGAATACCTATATCTTCATTTTTTTATACCATAAATCCATTAAGAATTTCAAAATAGTTAAATTATAACTACTCAATAACTTAGGGTTCCATTCATAAATAAACAGATCCATCCTCTTCTCACCAATTTGAGATAGCCCTTATCAAAGGTTTGTCCATTTCAAACATCCTATTAATAAATTTCAATTGTGCCACAACATAATAATTTTGAAAATTAGAGTTGCAAACCTTCTAATTCATATTTCCAAGTTAATTTTTGTAAAGATACCCTTACCATTTTATCCTTCCATAAAAATTTCATCACCAAAGCTTTTAAATGAAAATTTTTTGAGGAATCTTACAAGAAATTGATTGAAATAAATACTGAATTCAAGGAAAAATATTCATTTTAATACAATTAACTCTTCCTATTAATGTAATTGGTAAATCTTTCCATCGATTCAAATCATGTTTAATTTTAGACAATAACAGCTAATAATTTAATTAATATAAATTACTATAATTATTATGTACTTTAACACTTAAGTACTTAATCTGATACGATCATTTGAATTTCACAATATGCTTACAAGAAGAATAATCTGTTTCGGCTAATGACATAATCTCACTCTTTTCCAAATTGATTTTATAACCTGATATCTCACCATACTGTTCCAATCTGTCATGTAAACACTTCAAAGAGTTCTGAGGTTCTGTTAAATATATCAAAACATCATCTGCAAACAAATTAATTTTAAATTAATCAGATTTCACCTTAATAACTTTAATATTACTATCTTGTCTAATCATCTGAGCCAAAGGTTCAATAACTAATGCAACTAGAGTTGGTGACAAAGGACAGCCTTGGCTAGTTGATCTAGTCAATGTAAAACATAAAGATAACTGTCCATTTGTCACGACTCTAGCAGTAGGACTTCTATATAAAGCCTTAATCCAACCAATAAAAATTGGGCCAAATTTAAATTTCTCTAAAACTTTAAATAAAAAATATTCCACTCTACTCTAGCAAAGAGTTTTTCTGCATCCATCAAAATAACCATTGTTAAGTTGGATCCCTCCTGAGAAGTATTAATCAAAGAAATCAACTTCACAATATTATCTGCCAAATTACGATTCTTAATAAAACCCGTCTGATCGAAATGGATTAAATCTGGTAAATATTTAGATAATCTATTAGCTAGAATTTTTGTTACAATTTTATAATCAACATTTAGTAACAAAATTGGTCTATAAGACCGAGCTTTCAATGGGTCCCTATCTTTCTTAAGAATAACTGTAATAATTGCTTGAGAAAAAGAATGCGGAAAAGAATGAATCTGTGTAAAATACATATCTAGCTTCTACCACAGTATTATGTTCAATCCTAATTGTCTCCTCCTCTTCCATTACCGGTTGAGTATCTTTCTCTTTGGTCCCGACTATTTCTTCCTCCTCCTCCTCTGTCAATATGGGTGGTTGTTCGACCTATCTGTGGGGTTTAGGTATCCC
Organism: Narcine bancroftii; assembly: GCF_036971445.1. Taxonomy (NCBI): domain Eukaryota; kingdom Metazoa; phylum Chordata; class Chondrichthyes; order Torpediniformes; family Narcinidae; genus Narcine; species Narcine bancroftii. The sequence goes on along the minus strand of NC_091471.1, from coordinate 52,701,919 downwards.
CCGACAGTCCAGCAGTACTGGGCTGCAGAGGCTCTGCCTCCCCCACCTGCGCAGATATAATCGCAGCCTGTGCCCCGTACATGCGGGTGATCCACGCACGCGCAATTGATCCTGCTCGGGAGGCTTGAGCTGCCATTTCTGAACTCTAGCGCCATCTTCCTCAGTTCTCCGGGGAGGTGGTGCTGGTGTTATCTGGATCTTAACTGGGAGTTGTCACGATGATCTTGAATGATAGGGATTCATCTCTTCAGGCTCAATTTCCAAAGTAATTTTCCATACTTATTGCTTGTTTAGAAGTTGTTTTCTTCACAATCTAAACTCTAGGTTTTCTCATAATTTGTATTGGCAGTAATTGAAAAAGATACTGATGTTGTTATTTTACAAAATAAAATTTGGTTTTAATTAGTTCTGCCAGGAAAGGTGTCTTCCCACATCTCCCACCTACGCCATCAGGCCCTCATCTTATGATGCTGAAGTTAAAGCTGGACCAACTGTTGAGAATTGTATAGTTCCTCATTATGTGAATTGAGCAAGTCATTTTGATGCTTTATCTAAACAAATTCAAAAGTTGTCAACTCAAATGAATCAAGGTTTTACATCTACTATGAATCAGTTTGAAGCAAAATTTACTACTAGGAAAGAAGAAATGCTTACTATTAAGACTGATCTTTCAAAGTGTGTGAAGACAGTGGATAAAATGCAGATTAAAATTCAGAGAATTGAGGAAGATTTTAAAGATTGTCACAATGATGCAGAGCAATGTAAAGAAATGGTTGGTAAGGCTGAAGATCATTTTACTGCATGGGAAGTTCAAAGAAATGATTTATTGAAAAAAAATTGATGTTTCGGAAAATCAAAGCCGTAGAAATAATGTGAAAATTGTAGACTTGCCTAAAGATTTTGAAGGCTCAAATCCAGTACAGTTTTTTTCAGAAATGGATTGCTGAAGTTTTGGGAAAGGAATACTTTCAGAATGGTTTGGAGTTGGACAGAGCGCATAGAGCTATCAGGAAGAAACCTTTTCCTGGTCAAACGCCACACTCTGTTTTAATAAAGTGTTTGTGTTATCAAGATAAAGAGATGATTTTGAGAGTTTCAGTGCAAAATGCGAGAAAACATCAAAACCCCTTGTTGGTTGGGAATAACAGAGTATTCTTTTATGCTGATCTGAGTCAAACTATTATTAAATGTCGAAAAGAGTTTAATCCTGCTAAAGCTGTGTTATGGAAACATCACTTTCAGATACACAGCTACACTTAAGATTTTTTTATGGAGAATTTCAATTACAATTTTTTACTGATGAAGATTATGCTTTACTATTTGCCAATTCATTGCCTGATAATAGACTAAAAGAGAGTTGTAATGATAGTGATCATGGTTGCAATGCAACTAGCAATGCTTTAAGGATTATAGCTCCCATTTGATTATACTTGGGTACCAGCAGGGAGATGACACACAGTATGCAAGAGCTATAATGGAGACTTGCAGCCTCATGGTGCTGTTTACATCAACTTTAAAGTAAAGAACCTTTTCTTTCATCCATGTGTTGTCTAAGAACTCACACATACGAATACAAGATGATACATGGTGTTAGAAGTGGAATGAAGGAAATTGAAAGGAAATACTTTAAAAGAAAAAGCTAAAGTCAACAACTGATCAGTGAAGAGAAGCTAACAAAGTTAAAATTGGAAGAGTTACATCTACCAGCGATACTTCAGTTAACAGCTAATGTGGCTGAAGATTGGAACAGATTTAAACAGCTTTTGGATTGTATTAAGTGGCAGTCAGACTGATGAGAAAAGTGATAAAGTGAAAGTGTCAGTTTTCTTACATGTCATGGATGATGAAGCCCTGGAGGTGTATAATAACATCACATTTGCTGCAGAAGGAGACAAAATGAAATAGGCAAAATAATGGAACAGTTTGAGGCATTCTGCATACCTAAACGTAATGTGATATTTGAGAAGCACAGATTTTTCACGTGCACAGAAAACAGAAGAAAGTATTGATCAGTATGTGACTGATTTGCGAAACAGAAGCAAAACATATGAATTTGGTGGACTGACTGATTCAATGATAAAAGTCAGACTTGTGGATGGTATTCCAGGTAATAGTCTCAGGGAAAGACTGCTAAGAGTGCTAAATGTAGACCTGGAAAAAGCCATAGCAGTCTGTAGGGCTACAGAAACTAAAAATGCAGGCAAAAGAGCTGTTCAGTGAAACTAGCTGCAACGTGGATGCAGTGAGCAAGAACAGACATAAACCGTTTAACAAAAAGTGTGCCAAAGTGTGGCCAGTGAACAAAAATGAAAGGGACAATCGTAAGCCATGTTGTCGATGCAGTGTACAACACCTACCAAAAAAGTGTCCAGTATCTGGTAAAACATGCTATATGTGCAACAAAAGCAACCATTATGCCTGTTGCTGTATTAACCAAGTGCAACACAGCAAGGTACATGCAGTAGATGAAAGAGTGATAGAGGGATTCTTATGTAGATGTTGTGACTGAAAATAAGAAAGAAAACAGAGACTGGATGTTAAGATTAAAAGTGAATGACATATATATTTCAGTTAAACTGGATACCGGAGCACAAATAATGTAATATCAGAGAGTGATTTTAAGAAAATTAGACCCAGACCAAAGATGTATGGAACAAAAGTGAAAGTGGCAGGATATTCAGGTACCGATATACCAGTGCAAGCATAATGCATGGTGTTATGAGCCCAGAGGACCCCAAAACCCAGCAGCAATAGATATTCATCAAGATGGTTACTTAAACAAAAGTTGATTTTAATTATCTTTAAACATGAAAATAGGATAACACTTTAACTTATCACTATTAACTTAACTTACCTAACTTAACCCCCTTCTAATTCTAAGCACACGTGTATGTAATGTGTGTGTAAGTTTAGAAAAGTTCTTTAATTCATAGTCCAATCTCACTTCTCATTCCTCCAAGTTTACTGGTTGCAGGCAATTCTTATACTGTGCACCGAATTTAACATTTATGAAGTTCACCAGGCTTCGGTGCTTGAAAGGTAAATGATTACTGCTCAGGAAGATTCTTGTCAGTTTTCAGAGAGAGATTTGTTGTTCGCTGGACACCCAGAACTGAGTCCTTGTAATCAGCCACTTCAGTGTCTTGCCAAAGAAACTTGCCCCTGCAGGGTTCTCCAGATGATAACCTCTTTTTTCAGGTCACCACAGAATTCCTTTTTGTTTCTCTTATTTCAAGTGAAACATTAGGCAGCCAGTCCTCTCCTCTTGCATGAACCACAAGGGCTTTGGCCAGACTGAACTAAGCACTCACAACCTGTCTTCCAAATTGGGTTTTTCCACAAGCTTTCCAGCTTGTCCTGTTCCAGTCCCAGCTGCTGCTGCTGACTGTAGCATTGCAGAACTGTATTCCCTTTCTCTCTCTGAGAAAAAAAAGCATGTTTTTCTCTCTCTGTTTGAAAAACCCTCTTAGAAAAACAAGTTCGATCCAAACAGCCTGCAGCTCCGACGAGTTCTTTCATCTGTTGCCTTTTTGTAAACAACAATCCATTAGTGACATCTCTCTCCAAAGCTTTTGCAAAGGCTCTTGGAGCCAGCCTGTCTAGCATGAGCAGAGCTCCAGTATTTTATATAAGATCTATTTTAAAGTGTTTGTATGTGACCTACACTAAAAACTTGTTCCAATTTATCTCCCAAAAACATATCTATAATCTGTTACAATGGTCAAAGTGAAATACAAGGTCAGAGAGCACATGCTAGCATTCATTGTGGTACAAAAAAATGTACAGGCCATACTAGGTTTAACAGTTTGTGAGAAACTGAACCTGGTAAAAAAAGTCCTCATTATGGAAAGCAAAGGAAAGACAGTCTACGATTAATTCATGAAAGAGTACAATGACCTATTTCAGGGTCTAGTATGCCTTCCAGGAGAATATACGATCAGAGTGGATAAACATATGCCACCGATAATATATCCATGCAGAAAATTTCCTTTTTTGCTTCAAAAGCAACTAAAAGCAGAGTTTGACAGGATAGAAAGCTTGAACATGATTCAGAAGATAGATGAGCCAATGGAGTGGGTGAGTTCACTCATAGTTGTGAACAAAAAGAATGAAAAGCTTAGAATTTGCCTGGATCCAAGAGATCTTAACAGAGCAATAAAGAGAGAACATTTTAAGCTTCTGATACATGAAGAAATCATGTCAGTTTGCAAATGCAAAGTTTATCAGCAAGTTAGATGCATCATCAGGATTTTGGCAGTTAAAATTTGATGAAGCAAGTTCAAGACTGTGCATGCACGACAGTCCATTTGGCAGATACAGATTCCTAAGATTACCATTCAGAATTGCCTCAGCTCCTGGAGTGTATCACAAAACTATCCATATGGTCTATGAGCACCTGGATGGATACCTCAATGGATGACATCATAGCATGAGGAACCACGAGAATGGAACATGACGAGAGACTAAGGAATCTGGTGTACACTCGGGGTAAGCTAATGTACACAGCTGACACGTTGTCTAGAGCTGTTGACATGAGAGAACCCACAAACATCAAAATGGATGAAGACATGAATGCCTTCATGGACATGATAAAAGGTGCAAAAATGGAGCTCATAAAGTCAGAGACAAACAAAGATGAAACACTGAGTCAACTGGGAAAAAACATCTTGGATGGATGGCCCAACATGAAGCAGGACTACTCACCTGACATTTCTCAGTACTGGAACTGCAGGGCGGAACTATCAGTGGTTGAAGACATCATCTACAAATGAAGCAAAATCCTTATCCCAAAGAGTCTGAGAAAAGAGATGCTAAAAAGCATCCATGAAGGACATCTCGGAATTGAAAAGTGTAAGAAAAGAGCATGAAAGGTGATGTACTGGCCAAGAATTATCAATGATATAACAAATGAAATGTCAAACTGTACAATATCAATCAAGCAATCCTGCAGAATCACTAAAGCCACACCCAGCCACACTTTACCAGAAGGTAGGCGGTGACATTTTTGAATGTCAAGGGAAGGATTATCTTGTAGTCACAGACTATTACTCCCTGTATCCAGAGGTGTATAAATTGAACACCACCACTGCAGGTGCTGTAATAATAGGTATGAAAGCCACATTCTCCAGACATGACGTGGCAATTGAGGTCTTCACAGACAATGGACCCCAGTTTTGCAATTTAAAGTTCCAACAGTTTGCCAAAGAGTTGGATTTTGTACACAGCACGCCAAGTCATCATTTTTCACAGTCCAATGGACTAGTGGAAAAATCAGTACAGACAGTGAACAGACTGATGAACAAGGCAAAAGACAATGGAACAGGCTTCTACCAGACCATGTTATATACTGCACAACACCACTTGAGTGTGGTATGTCACCAGCACAGCTCCTGATGGGATGTAGGCTAAGATCAAATCTACCATCCAGGAGAACCTCCTAAAAACAAAAAAAAAGGGAGACAGGAAGAAATTCAAAGAACAACAGAAAGAAAAGTAAAAGTATTACTTTGACAAAGGAACAAAAAACCTACCAGAACTCTACACTGGTGACCAAGTAAGGCTAAAAGACAAAACAAAGTTATGGACTCAGAAGGGAACTGTCCATAGTGAAGACCAGCAAAGATCATACATCATTCAAACAGATGAAGGTATTGGTCTGCGAAGAAATCGTCAGAATCTTCAAAAGGGACCAGGCACAGTAGATGAGAGACAGATACTGTTGAATAACCTGAATACACAGCTGAAGAGGCAACAAATCAGATTCAAGGAAAATCTGAGATTGTCAAGACATGTGAATCCTCATTGAGCAAATTTAAAGACTCCTGTTATAGAATGAAGTAATTCTATCTTATGCGCTCTTCAAGTTTTAGTCCATGTAAACATGAACGCACAAAACAAGTTTAAAAATTGTTAACAATGTTGATAATAATAAAAATGTAAATTCTTGGTTTTAAAGTTAAAATTGCAGAGTTATATAATAAAAAACGTTATTTAAAAGTAAGCTACTTTTGTTTTAAGGAAGGGAGATGTAATGAAAGTGATCATGGTTGCAATGTATTATAACTTCCACTTGATTAGACTTAGCTGCCAGCAGGGGGCTGACACAGAGCAAGAAACAGTATGCAAGATCTGTAATGGAGGCTTGGAGCCTCGTGGCCTGCCTCGTAGTGCTGTTTACAACAACTTTAAAGTAAAGAACCTTCTCCTTCATCCATGTGTTGTCTAAGATCTCACACATACAAATACAAGATGTGAGAAGATTCTCTCAATTCTCTCAATGAATGAAATCGACTCAAGAGTAAAACTGGTTTACAGAAGGTGGAATGCCATGAACTGACTGAAATTGATAGTGATTATTATCAAATTCATGGAGACTTGGAGGCAGCTTATCATACTTGATATATTAGAAGATTGTGGCTGTTTTCTTTTTTACCTGATTGTTCTGTTCAGGGGACGTGGATATGTCTATTTCTCTTCCAAAGTCATTGGCCACTTGGTGGTATTAGTCGCTTCCTGTAAAATAGAGAGGGGTAATATTGTTTACTTCTGTTTAACAGTGCGGTTTTTTTCTTAAGGTTTTTTTTCTTTTCTTAATTGGAGAGATGTATTTTGTTCTGAAGAGGTACTGTGGATTGGAGTCCCACCATTACAGGTGGGAATTAGACACTTATAGTACTAAATATATTAATGGCTAATTTAAATTTTGTGGCATTTAAGGTTAATGGGCTCAGTAATCAGATTAAGAGAAAGAGGGTTTTTGGCTTCTATAAAGGAATTGAGAGTAGATATAACGTTTTTACAAGAGACTCATTTGACTGTGAAGGAACATCAAAAGTAGATTGAGTTGGCCAGGTTATAGCTTCTTCTTTCAATTTGAAAGTGAGAGGTGTTGTTATTTTGGTTAATAAGAAGTTGCCTTTTAAATCAGAAACAGTTATTAATGATTCAGCAGGTAGATTTTTTGTTGTAAATTGTCAAATTTATTCAGAATTTTGGACTCTAATGAATATTCATGCTCCAAATGTTGATGACAAGAAGTTTATTCAAGATTCTTTTCTTAATTTGGCACAGGTATACGAAAAAGTAAGGGTTGGTGAAGATTTTAATTATTGTTTGAATCCATTTTTAGATAAATCTCTGAAAATGGTGACTAGAACAAAAATGGCAAAACAACTTTTAACATTAATGAAAGATATTTGGAGAAGATTAAATCCTAAAGAGAAAGATTATTCATTTTATTCTTTTCAATATGATTCTTGTTCGAGAATAGATTTCTTTTTATTATCAGCTCAGCTGTAGGGTCATAGCACATCTGCTGAATAAAAGAGTAGAATATTGTCAGATCATTCTCTATTGATAATATCATGTACAGGTTCTGAAAAAATGAATACTACATATTGATGGAGATTCAATTCTTCATTGTTGAGAAATGTTAAGTTTTGTAATTTTATAAGAGATCAAATACAGTAATATTTGAGAATAAATGTTGACTTGGTTGACAGTAACTTTATTTTGTGGGATGCTTTAAAGGCATGTTTAAGAGGTCAAATTATTAGTTTCTTGACTAAAATTAAGAAACAGTATTCTAGGGAAGTTGAAAAATTGAAGAAGGAGATAGTGAATTAAAGAGAAAGATGTGCAGAAGAAATTGACAGAGAATAAAATGATACAATTAAGAAAAAATGCATCATAACTCGTTGCATGCTTACAAAATGGAGAAATTACTGCAAAGAACTAGGCAAAAATATTATGAATTAGGGGAGAGAGCCCATACTGTACTGGCTTGGCAATTAAAAACACAGCAGGTTTCTAGAACAATTAATGCTATTAGGAAAGGTTAAAAAATTACATATAAAACTCAAGATATAAATGAAGCTTTTAAGGAGTTTTATAAGAAATTGTATACATCTGAAATTGAAAATGATGATGCAAAAATTGATGACTTTTTAACTCAACTTCAGTTATCCTTTCTGAATAATCAAGAACATGAGGAATTAGATTTTCTGTTTACATATAGAAAGATTATAGAGGTATTTAAATCTATGTTGAATGGGAAATCTCCTGGTGAAGATGGATTTACACTGAAATTTTATTAAAAAATTCAAGATTTATTGATGTCCCTTTTGATGGATGTTTTGAAACAATCATGGAGGTTCATTCTTTACCAAATTCCTTTTCTAATGCTATTATAACAGTTATACCTAAGAAATATACAGATCCATTAAAAACTGAATCCTATAAACCTATTTCTTTATGAAATGTTGATTATAAAATTGTAGCTAAGGTTTTAGCAAGCAAGTTGGCTAACTATTTACAAAAGTTAATTCATTTAGATCAGGCTGGATTTATTAAGAATTATTATTCTGCAGAAAATATTGTAAAATTAATTAGTTTAATTAATATTTCTCAGAAGAAATCCAACTTGCCAATGTTTTGTGATTAGATGCCAAAAAGGCATTCAATAGGTTGGAATGGGCTTTTTTTATTTAAAGTACTGAAAAAAATTAGGTTTTGACCAATCTTTATTAGTTGGATTAAATCTTTATATAAAAATCCTTCTGCTAGAGTAGCGACAAATAGTCAAGTATCGTCGTAATTTTTTATTAAACTGATCTACGAGACAAGGATGCTCTTTGTCCCCAGCATTATTTGTGCTATTGAACCTTTAGCACAATTGATAAGACAGGATAGTAATATTAAGGGTATTAGAGTTAATTCTGAGGAATTTAAGATTAATTCATTTGTTGATAATATTTTGATTTACTTAAAACTACAAAATTCATTAGTGATTGAAACAATATGGACAAATATCAGGTTATAAGATAAATTGGGAAAAAGTTATATTTTGCTGTTAGCTGTCAGTGATTATACTCAATGTATGAAAATTGTTCAATTTAAATGGTCAGATCAAATAAAATCAAATATTTAGGTATTAAAATTGATAATCAGTTAGATCATTTGCATAAACCTAATTATTAAAAATTAAAGGGGATCTAAATAGATGGAAATATTTACCTTCTTTGGCTTGGCTTCACGGACGAAGATTTATGGAGGGGTATGTCCACATCTGCTGGAGGCTCGTTGGTGACTGAGAAGTCTGATGTGGGACAGGCAGGCATGGTTACAGTGGTTGCAAGGGAAATTTGGTTGGTTGTGGTTGGGTGTTGGGTTTTTCCTCCTTTGTCTTTTGTCAGTGAGGTGGCTCTGCAGTCTTCTTGAAAGGAGGTTGCTGCCCGCCGAACTGTGAGGTGCCAAGATGCACGGTTGGAGGAGATATCAGCCCACTGGCAGTGGTCAATGTGGCAGGCACCAAGAGATTTCTTTAAACAGTCCTTGTACCTCTTCTTTGGTGCACCTCTGTCTCAGAGGCCAATGGAGAGCTTGCTATATAATACGATCTTGGGAAGGTGATGATCCTCCATTCTGGAGATGTGACCCACCCAGGGCAGTTGGGTCTTCAGCAGCGTGGATTCGATGCTTGCGGACTCTGCCAGCTCGAGTACTTCGATGTTGGTGATGAAGTCACTCCAATGAATATTGAGGATGGAGCGGAGACAGCACTGATGGAAGCATTCTAGGAGCCGTAGGTGATGCCGGTAGAGGACCCATGATTCAGAGCCGAACAGGAGCGTGGGTATGACAACGGCTCTGTACACACTGATCTTTGTGTGTTTCTTCAGGTGTTTGTTTTTCCAGACTCTTTTGTGTAGCCTTCCAAAGGCGCTATTTGCCTTGGCGAGTCTGTTGTCTATCTCGTTATCGATTCTTGCATCAGATGAAATGGTGCAGCCGAGGTAGGTAAACTGGTTGACCGTTTTGAGTTCTGTGTGCCCAATGGAGATGTGGGTGGGGGGGGGGGGGGGTGGCTGGTAGTCATGGTGCGGAGCTGGCTGATGGAAAACCTCCGTTTTCTTCAGGCTGACTTCCAGGCCAAACATTTTGGCAGTTTCCGCAAAACAGGATGTCATGCACTGGAGAGCTGACTTTGAATGGGCAACTAAAGTGGCATCGTCTGCAAAGAGTAGTTCACAGACAAGTTGCTCTTGTAACTTGGTGTGAGCTTTCAGCCGCCTCAGATTGAAAAGACTGCCATCCGTGCGGCACCAGATGTAAACAGCGTCTTCATTGTTGAGGTCTTTCATGGCTTGTGTACGGCCCCTCACCCCAAGTCCAATAATAGATAGGGTCGATTGTATTAAGATGAATATTTTTCCTAGAATTTAGTATCTTTTCCAATCTATTCCTTGCAAGGTTCCTTTAAAATTTTTAAAGATTCTTGTGGAGAGGTAAAATGGCAAGGGTTTCTTTACAAAAATTAACTTGGAAATTTGAACTGGGAGGTTTGCAGCTTCCAAATTTTCAAAATTATTACAAAGCAGAACAATTGAGGTTTGTTAATAAAATGTTTGATTTGGACAATTCATTAGTTTGGGCTAATATTGAATTGTCTAATATTGATGAGAAAAATCTGATGCAATTTATTTATAAATGGAATATTAAGTTATTAATTATTAATAATGGTTCACCAATTTTGTGACATTTAATTTAAAGCTTGACGTCCTGCTTTGCGGAAACTGCCAAAATGTTTGGCCTGGAAGTCAGCCTGAAGAAAACTGAGGTCCTCCATCAGCCAGCTCCCCACCATGACTACCAGCCCCCCCACATCTCCATCGGGCACACAAAACTCAAAACGGTCAACCAGTTTACCTATCTCGGCTGCACCATTTCATCAGATGCAAGGATCGACAATGAGATAGACAACAGACTCGCCAAGGCAAATAGCGCCTTTGGAAGACTACACAAAAGAGTCTGGAAAAACAACCAACTGAAAAACCTCACAAAGATAAGCGTATACAGAGCTGTTGTCATACCCACACTCCTGTTCGGCTCCGAATCATGGGTCCTCTACCGGCATCACCTACGGCTCCTAGAACGCTTCCACCAGCGTTGACTCCGCTCCATCCTCAACATCCATTGGAGCGCTTACACCCCTAACGTCGAAGTACTCAAGATGGCAGAGGTCGACAGCATCGAGTCCACGCTGCTGAAGATCCAGCTGCGCTGGATGGGTCACGTCTCCAGAATGGAGGACCATCGCCTTCCCAAGATCGTGTTTTATGGCGAGCTCTCCACTGGCCACCGTGACAGAGGTGCACCAAAGAAAAGGTACAAGGACTGCCTAAAGAAATCTCTTGGTGCCTGCCACATTGACCACCGCCAGTGGGCTGATAACGCCTCAAACCGTGCATCTTGGCGCCTCACAGTTTGGCGGGCAGCAACCTCCTTTGAAGAAGACCGCAGAGCCCACCTCACTGACAAAAGGCAAAGGAGGAAAAACCCAACACCCAACCCCAACCAACCAATTTTCCCTTGCAACCGCTGCAATCGTGTCTGCCTGTCCCGCATCGGACTTGTCAGCCACAAACGAGCCTGCAGCTGACGTGGACTTTTTACCCCCTCCATAAATCTTCGTCCGCGAAGCCAAGCCAAAGAATTGAATTATGGAATAAAATAAATTATGAAATAGGTACTCATGGAAAAATTTCAGCAAAAACACCTCTATATCAGAATAAACTCTTTTCTTTTACTTTTCTTTTCTTTCTTTGGGGTCTTTGGGATGTGGGTGAGTATGGGGATTGGGTGAAAGGGGAGGGGAGGGGGAGGGGTGTTATACACTGTACATTTTACATTTTAAATAAAATATTTTTAAAATTCCTAATTGTCATATTAGACCATAAAACATAGGAATGGAATTAAGCAATTTGCCCCATTAACTCTATCCAGGCATTCCATCATGGCTGATTAACTATCGTTTTCAATCCCATTCTCCTGTCTTCTCCTCCTAATCCTTGATTCCCTTCCTGATCAAAAACATATCTATCTCTGACTTAAATATCCCCAAGCACTTGGCCTCCACAGCCATCTGAAACAGCGAATTCCACAAATTCAATACCCTCTGGGTATAGAAAATCTCTGTTCTAAAGGGACATTTTTGTATTTAAAGGCTGTCTCTTCTCATCCCAGACTCCCCCAGCATAGGAAACATTGTTTCCACATTCACTACATCCAGGCCTTTCAGTATTCAATAGGTTTCGGTGAGAACCTCCCTCATTCTTCTAAACTCCAGTGAGTGTAATCCCAGAGCCTTCAGAGAGAAATGATGTGAAGAAATTAAGGAGGACATAGGAAATATTTATGAAAATGATTCCTAGGATTTGGGACAAATGTCTCAAGGAAAGATTAGAAGATATGGACATTTCATTTGGGAAAGCAAAGATGTGACAAAAGTGTATAAAATGATGAGAGGAGTGGAAGAGTGAAAAATAAGTGTTTGTTCTCTTTGGAAGAGATTACAATTATGAAGAAAATTAAGATTGATATAAAATAACTGCATCATGCTTGGAATGTGGAATGGACTGCTTGTATATCTGGTGGAGGTAGGTTCATTCAAGAGGGAAATGGATGAATAGTGAAGTAAAATTTGCAGAGCTAATTGGACCTGGAGATAGAAATGGAGAATTAGTCTGATGAAGAGCCAACATAGAGTGTTAAGAAGAAACCACATGAGCCTTTGCACACTCTAATGGTTGCCAATAATAAGTACACTGGTCAGCTGGGGGAGTTGATGCTACTTTTCAAGTTTAGTTTCACTGCTTGTTAAACATCAATAAATGAACCTCTGCTATAATGACTGAAATGGCTTCATGTGATTGTTTTTACTGGTCTGGTTCACTCTGATATTTTCAAGGAAGATATCAAAATTAATTTGAGCATATTGCTCTGCTGTGTGTGAATTCTACCAGTGGGGGTGGGGGGTGGGGGGGGGTGGGGTTGGGGGAAGAAAACATGAGTTACCTCCTACCAAGCTCTTCTAGTGATAGCACTTATGGGTCTTCTTCTATTTCACCCTCCCAAATGAACAAGCCATCTCTTCTGGCTTCGATCACTGTAAATATAGAGTATTCTCTGCTGCAACTTCTCTGTCCTATATAATGACATGTATTGCTACTGTCTACTTCTCACGGGGAGTATTTAAGGAATGATTCTCTTCTGTCAGTGGGGCATGACTAGTTGGCACCATGCACATTCAGTTGAACCTTGTCCCTTTGCCAATCCCACAGGTTTCATGTTATCATTTATCTCTAGTTGAAAATGTCCTTAATGCTTTATCAATTGTCACTTTGTCTAATTTCACCATTTGTTGTGGATGATCGAAATAGGAGATGGCACTAAATGTGGAGATGATTAAATATTTCATTCAATCTCAAGACTAATGTATTTAAAAGCCATCAAGGACTCAGCTGGGAACAACACTCCCTTGAACCAAAAGGACCTAGGAAATAATCCTTCATCAATGCTATGAGAGTTTATAGGACTCATCTTTGGTACTGATAGCCACAAAGATGGCAAGCACTCTGCTTTTGTAAGATCAACTTGGGAGACAGACCTGAAGAGTAGATAGAAAATCATTTGGAGGCCAATGAATGTTCACCCATCTGGGAATATATAGAATTTATTCAATAAAATATTTTTTTTATAGGAGTGATATTTATTAATATCTGGTTTAATTAAATAAGAGAATAAAAGGATTGAACTTAAAATAGTTATGTTAAATTTTCAACTGCCTTCTGGAATTCACAACTGATCCCTATCACCACAACAGCTCCGCAGGACCAGTTAATGAACCTCTTAAATGGAAATATGTTTCAAGGGCTTGAGGCATTGTAAAGGAATGTGAAAATAAATAGAAAGTGAAAAGATAAGCAGATCAAAGGATTTCGCTGCATCCCTTGAAGATCTGCAAATGAAGGTGTATGTCTAGATTTTTGACCCAGCTTTTCTCATTTTAAAACTTTGCATTATAAATTGAAAACTTAATATCCACTTTAATCTTTTAGATCAAATAACCAAAGCCAAATGATTCTTTATTTACCTTGTTGGGTGGAGCGAAGGTTAAAATAACAGTTTAAAAAAGGATTGTAGTTATCTTTCTTGTGAGAGCCGTCACTGAGTTAAGTCTTTCTGAGCTAGAACAGTGATCATACTTTTCAAATACAGAGAATGATTTTACAAACTTGGTCATCTATAATTTTTGGTTGAAAAAAATCCTCTTCGAATTGTAAAATCATAAAGGCTAGAACTGGGCAATTTGACCTCGCATAGTGCATAGAATGAATTGTTCAGTAGGATGGAAGTTATTTTAGATAAACGCTAGTGCAACTATTAGAGTTGCTGTCTCGCAGCAAGGGCTCAATACTAACCCCAGCACTATCTGTGTGGTTTTCATGTTCTCATTCTTAGTGCGCGGGGAATTAATGCATGACTTTTTCATCGGAAGAGCACAGTCAGTATGAATTGGAAAAGTCTCCTCCTCCTCACTAATTATCAACGCACGCGCACTTCAAAGATGCATGCTTAGCCCACTGCTCTACTCACTAAACACCCATGACTGTGTGGCCAGGCACAATTCCAATGCTATCAATAAGTTTGCCAATGACATCACAGATGTCGGCAGAACCACAAACGGCAATGAGGAAGCGTTCAGGAGGGAGATAGATCAGCTCGTTGAATGGTTTAATGACAACAACCTTGCACTCAACGTCAGCAAAACCAAGGAGATGATTGTGGACTTCAGGAGGAAGTCAGAGCAACACGACCCAGTCCTCATCAAAGGCTCAGTAGTGGGGCGGGTCAAGAACTTCAAATTCCTGGGTGTCACCGTCCTGGTCCTATCCCAAGTTGACGCGATCATAAAGAAGACTCGCCAGCAGCTATACATTGTAAGGTGTCTGAGGAGATTTGGTACGTCACCGAAAACTCTCGAACGCTTCTACATGAGTACTATGGAGAGCTTTCTGGTTGGTTGCATATGGAGGCACCAACTCTCAAGACAAGAATAAACTCCCTGAGGATTATTAACAGCTACCAGCATCACAGCATCGAGGACACCTACATGAGGCGGTGCCTTAAAAAAGCAGTCTCTATTCTCAAAGACCCCCACCACCCAGGCCATGTCATCTTCAATGCTATCATCGGGGAAAAGGTACAGAAGCCTAAAGACGAACACTCAACGGCACAAGGACAGCTTCTTCCCCACTGCCATCAGATTCCTGAATAATTAATGAACCAAAGACACTGCCTTACTTTTAGTGCACTACTATTTTTTTATTTATAATAATGTTGTAAGATAGATTATAATATCTTTGCACTGTGATCTGCAAAACACCGAATTTCATGACTTTTTCCTAGACAATAAATTCTGATTGTGATTCTGGGTTCCTCCAGGTGATCTGGTTTCCTTTCACATCCCATAGATATCAAGGTCAGAAGGTTGATTGGCCACCAACAATTGCCCTCATGTGTTGATGAATAGTTAGATCTGGGAGATGCTGATGAAAGTGAGAGGACATCAAATGGGGGCTCAGGATTTGTGTAAATGAAGGTTTCATGATTAGCTCAAGCTCAGAGGGATGATGGGCCAGATTCCATTACTCGGATGCTTCCTCCTGGACGGGCATCCAGAAGCCTTGTCGACAAATCGGGGGATGAATTCAAACAGACAGGAAGTTAAACTGAAGCAATTAAATAGATCTGGAATAAATAATTACTTGTCCATGGTGACAAAGAATCTATCAGACCATTGGATCTGATTTATTAATGTACCTGGAGGATAAAAATATTCCATCCCCACTCAGCCCAACCTACCTTTGATTCCAGCAGCGTGGTGGACTCCTGGTTTCCCTCTGAAACGTTTTATGAGGCAAGCATTCAATTTAGGGCCCAACTGGTAAATGACAATCAGTGGTGGCCTTGTTAGATGCTCCCGTATTCTCCTGTAACAAACAAGCAAATAAGAAACCTCACACACTTCATTTCTCATCCTGTTTTAATAGCACATTTTCATGTATGTGTCCATTTCATTTTGAAAAGCACTTCATTAATTTTCTGTTCAGGCAATACATTCCAAATTGTACCAGGATTTCTTAAAATGAATATATTTTATTTCTCAAAAGTGAATGTAGATTCAAAAAATTAAATATAGCACCCAACTACACTCCAAAACATGAAACAAATACATTGCTTTCAAAGTATAGGCAAACTAACCAGCAGAATTTGTGGGTAACCAAGATTTAGATATAACATTGTCCCCATGTAATCTTTTGTAGGGGTTATAGACCTTACAGTATGGAAATAGGCCTTTCAGTTCAATGCATCCATGCTGACCAAGTTGCCGACCTAAATTAGTTCCATTTGCCTGTGTTTGGCACATAATTACCTGATTCTTTTTCCATCCACATACATGTCCAAATCTCTGTTATATGCTGAATGTCTCTCACTTCCCCTGTTCAATCCACGTACACACCATGCTCTATGAAAAAGGTTGCCCCTCGGGCCCTCTTCCAAATCTTTCCCCTCTCACTTTAAACCAAATGTTTTGAACTTCTCTCCCCTTGGAAAAAAAGATGATGACCGTTCATCTTATCTACGCCCCTCATGATTGTACACACCTCCATAAGGTTGCTTCTCAGCGTCCTGTGGCTAGGGATGAAATCCCCAGTCTATCAAATCTCTCCTGATTACTCAAATCTTCTAGTCCCAGTGACACAATTGTGAATTTCTTCTGCAATTTTTTCCAGCTTAATGAAATCCTTCCTTTAGTTAGGTCCCCAAAATTGTGACATGACATCCCAGCTCCTGTACACAATGGCCTGATCGATGAAGGCAATTCATCACCCTGTCTGGTCGCATTGCCACTTTCAGGGTTCTACCACACACTCCAGGGTCCTGCTATTTCCATTACTGAAGGAATAATATAGCGAGGACAATGGGAGATCTCCCTACTTTTCAATGACATGCTGTGTTGAAGATGGAACCATTTCCTCAGTATATGCAACTATCAAAGAATATGATTAAAAAAAGTGAAAGAATGGATAATCAGGGAGGTTAAAAAAATTGTATTCACAGAAGAGAAACAGGAAAATGGATGCCATTTTAACAGCTGCATTGATTCAGCTGTATTTTTGTTTCAATGGCAAAGTGTTCTTTAGATTTATCAAAAACCACGTGTAGGGACCTGCTTTATGTTGCATTGGCACATGCACAAAATAAATTTCTTTAAAATGCTTTCATGTTGTAAGCCTCCAGAGATTGTCAGAGTGAAGGGTGGTAGCGTACCAAACAAATCAATTATTTTGTTGGATTTGAAAAATATCCTTGTCTATGGGTGGCTTGATGACATTGATCATTAATGTCTGCATCAAGCCTCTGTTTGTCACATGACTCCCTATTGGTAGGTGGGTGGGCAATTCTCCAACCCTCTCACTAACGTGAGGAATGACCTTGGTTAGCTTTCTGAAGGATTACAAGGTGGGACATCCGGTCGAGAATAAGCCCACGTAGAAACTGCTGTAAACAATTTGTATGGAAATTAAACTTAAATCATTAAAATGTGATGCAGATGGAATGCTTTTTAAGCTTTATTCACAATTTAGTAGTGTGTAATTTGTTAGCTAGAACCAATTTTCTGCATTTTACAGTTAAGAGGAATGTTTTACATTAGGATGAATGACAAATTATTTTGGTACATTGAAAACACATGGAGCCCAAGATTTAATCGCTCAACTATTGAACCAGAAAATAAGTTAAATTAGTACTAATGAAGAAGCAAGCAAATCGTGTGCACATTCAGCCTGTCAAATTTTGCTGGTTTATTTTACTTTGTGCAGTGCTTCATTTCCATATCATTGAGATTCTCATTGCCCCTTACTAAATAATACTGTTGTCATGTTACTGCTTTCAAATATTAGTTCTTCCAAGACAAATCCTTGGTGTAGCCCTAATTGAACACATATATGATTTTTTTGCTTGTTAATGTAAGTTATATAGGGCCAAAGGGCTGTGTTCCCATCAGGTATTGATCTTGCTATGGCTTGGAAGGAATATGTGCGTGATTCAGTGGCTATGTCTCTGGAGCAACTATTTTTCATTTATAGGAACTCACGTATGCACCATAACTAAAGTTCTGTCTATTATTGATGTTAGATGTTTACTAGCTTTTTGAATAATCGGAGGAAAATGCTTTGTTCAGGAGACACAGCAGCAGAATTAACAGGGGTTTGAATTTTGTTCAAGTTTGGTTAGTTCGCACCAAACAACATTTGTAAGCAGAAGACAGAATGAAAGACAAATGGTGGGATCAGAGACAAATATACTGGAGGAGTGAAACTCAAAAGTCTGCAGATACTGTGACTGTAGTAAAAACACAAAAATACTGGACAAATTTAGCAGGTTTCCAAAGGAGGTGAAGATATATAACCAATGTTTGGGCCTGAGCCAAACATCAAGATTATTAATCTATTGGAGGAACTCCGTGCGTCAAAGAGCACCTACAGGGGAAATGGAATTCTTGACATTTTAGGTCATGACAGAATCCTAAGGACCCTTTTTACAACTGGGAAAGTGTATTTAAAAAAAAAAAATATTTGTTGCTGGAAACTAGCAAAGTAAAAAAAAATTGTATTTAGAAATAAAAATTCACAAACCTATAAACCACCAGTAATTCACCCAGAATCTTTTGTTAAAATGTTGTTTCAGAATTTGTATTTTTTTTTCAGAATGGAAGATATAACATATGAACAACTTGTGAGAAGGGATGATGCAAAGAAGAAGGATGAGGGATAACAATCACCAAATTCACGAGGGTAGAGGAAGACTTGCCTGTAAAATGGTTAGGTAGTGAAATTCAGATAAGAAAGGATGTGATTGAAGGGCATGTAAGACGCTGCAGATATATGTGAAACAGGGAACAAGCAAATGGTTAAAGAATGAGGGATTGCCAAATTCTGAAAAAAAAATCACACTTACATTTTTTTCCCAATCAGACACGCAACAACGTCATCAAAATTGTATTTGTTTTTCCTTTGGCCAAATAAAATATACTTGAATTCTCCATATACCAGAAGCAACCCAACAGTCATAGGTCAGTCAAATATGATTCTTCTAGCCAGGGGCCCAGTGCTATTGGAGCGCCACTCCGGCTCCTCAGGGGGCAGCTCCAGCACCTCAGGGGGCCACTCCGGCACCTCAAGAGGCAGCTCCAGCATCTCGGGGGGCAGCTCCAGCACCTCAGGGGGCAGCTCCAGCACCTCAGGGGGCTGCTCTGATACCTCAGAGGGCAGCTCCAGCACCTCAGGGGGCAGCTCTGACACCTCAGAGGGAATCTCTGGCACCTCGTGGGACAGCTCCAGCACTTCGGAGGGCAGCTGCGGCACCTCAGGGGGCCACTCCGTTACCTCAGAGGGCAGGTCTAGCACCTCAAGGCCACTCTGATACCTCAAGAGGCAGCTCCAGCACCTCAGGGGGCAGCTTCAGCATCTCAGGGGGCTGCTCCGGTACCTCAGGGGGCAGCTCCAGTACCTCGGGGGCAGCTCTGGCACCTCAGGGGGCAGCTCTGGCACCTCAGGGGGAAGCTCCAGCACCTCAGAGGGCAGCTCCAGCACCTCATCGAGTCACTCCAGTCACCTCCTTGTTGTCGTTTTTGGTGAGCTCCAGCCCCTAAAATATTAGCACTGCACTCCTGCTTCCAGCTTTCCTCAATGCTGCTTGCCTACAAACAGTCTCTTTCTCTTTGGCTTGGCTTCGCGGGCGAAGATTTATGGAGGGGGTAAAATGTCCACGTCAGCTGGAGGCTCGTTGGTGGCTGACAAGTCCGATGCGGGACAGGCAGACACGGTTGCAGCGGTTGCAGGGGAAAATTGGTTGGTTGGGGTTGGGTGTTTTAAAACATCCTTGATGAACAACCTCTCATTGTATTTTTACCTTTGCTACATGGATGACGCTGCTTGACCAGCTGAGCTTCTCAGCATTTTGTGTTTTTACTCCAACAATGGTGTATACAGATTTTTGTGATTTATTTCTGACTTCTGCACAACTCTGTGAAAGCTCTTCAAGGGATGTGAACCCTGAAGACATTCTCCTTTGTTCTCTGAAGGGATTCTCTCTCACTACTTCCCATCTGTAATCCTTGCTGCTCTCAAGCTCTATGACCCAAACTCGAGAATGTCTGCCAACATTCTTCCATACCTCAATGAAGGGCTCAAGCCTGAAAGAACGGTTATGTATTTTTAGCTTTGGACATTGACATAAAGGACATTTTTGACCATCTAAGTTTCTCCAGCATTTTGTGTTTTTATTACAACCTCTCATCACTTTTTGTTCCCATTCATCTTCAACAGCAATTATTGGGAAGTCTCTGGGTGGACAATAGCCAAGAATGATATAATATATTTAAAAAATTAAAATATGTGCAATTCAAGTTGTTGTCTTACAGGATGGTCTTGCAGGTTTTGGAGAAGGTTCAGAAGAGGTTTGTCAGGATGTTGCTTGGATTGGAAGGGCAAAGAGAGGTTGGACAAACCTGAATTGTTTTGTCTCTTGGGTCAGAGGCTGAAGGGAGAGTTGATTAAAGCATATCAAATTATGAAGGCTAAAATTGGATACCAGTAAATAGAGTAAAAATATGTGAAATAGAGGACACTGAAGTGGAAAGTTTAAAGGAGATGTGTGAGGCAAGGTTTTTACACAGAGTGTGGCAGTAGCCTGGAATACGCCACCAGAAGAAATGGTGGAAACAGATGTGATGGCAACATTTAGGAGGGATTGAGACAGGCAAGTGAACAGGCAGGGAATGAATGAAAGTGGATCATGTGCAAGCAGATGGATTGGTTTAAACTGATATGACTCATACATGGTGGGCTGAAGGGCCTGTTCCTGAGCTGTGCTGTTGCTTGTTCTATGTAATTTCCTTTTCTTGGATTTAGATCATCCTGGATTAAGTAGACAATATCAGTAAATGATGCACAATTGGAGAAATGGAGAAGATTTAATCATTACTAACCCTAAAAGCAGCACACACACACTGCAAAAAGAATCCTGTCATTTCTAATCCAAAATGAATGGGGGTTGCAAATGCAGGATGAACAATTGGAATCCAAAACCAAATTATCAAAATTATTGGATCTGTTTTCTTCATTATGCCACATTACCACCCTAAATATCACCAATTTGGCCAGACATGAAATAGAGGCCAACCAATGTACACTCCAAAGGGCAGGAAATTTAATGGTTCAAACTAAAGTATTTGTCTTGGACACACTCGACTTTTTCTTATAATTGGTTGCCTCTCTGCTCCTTTATCAATTTTTTAATATGTATTTCAAAACGGCAATCAATTTTTGAATCTTACTAAGTTGAATCTTACCTTCATTTAAAAAATAATTTTAAAGCCTTCTTAACTGGATATTGCTCATAACTTGCTTTTAAAGTAATCGAGGGCAATATTATCTTCAGCAGCAATAATGACATTCACATTGTGTCTGATCACTAGTTCGTGTTAACTTGTACTCTGTCCTTTTGAGAATCCATCCCAGTTATAATGTTGGTTATTTTTGCTTTTCAACTCAATTTGTTTGCATTGTAATTGTGCAACTTGCAATGTAAGCTGGTAAAAGGTTGTTCATTTTCTTCCGAATAAATTCCAATAAGGAAAAATATTTGTAGAAATGTTATTTTTGTGTGTTGTATCTAAGTTAAAAATGCAGGAATAATATTTCCTTTTCTTTCTGCCAGCCTAAGGACGTTGCCTGGCCAAATAGGATTTATAGATTGATATCCTGTATTTTAAAGGCATGCATTCTCTCTTCATGTTGATCCTACGTAGTGCCAGTGCTTCATGGTTCACACTATGCATGAAGCAGCATACCACAAATATTTGGCAGGCATATCACAAGATATTCTGTAGGGCATCTCCTGATCACTGTAAGGAAAGAAAGTGTACTTTTAGCATATCTTGGTATGGATTCCAACTTTGATCACTCTATCTGCGTTTCATAGATATTTGTGGATCATACTTGCAGTCTACCATTGCTTTCAAAGATTTGGCGTAAGAAAGGAATGAAGCACTGTAAATAAGTCCTGAGATACTTCTGGGTTATTTGGTACTTATGCATTTATGAGATCCTAAGCATAGATGACCACTTCTGTATTCATGAATAGAATTACTTCCTCAATGCATTCTGAGCAAATTATAACATGCAATTAATTTACTTTTAGTTTGCTATAAAGCTTAAGAAACAGAGCACTTAGTTGTGGTCCTCTTGATAAATAAAATTGTTGGCATGTACATGGTGGGCCGAAGGGCATGTTTCTGTTGTATATGTTTCTACAAATCTGTCTCTCAATAATCCCTTCTGCTGCTTCTGCTTCTATTGGCTTCATTTGCCTAGCTCGATGATCATCTGTCCAATCACAGTCAGAGAAACACCCACAATGCTTTCCCTTCTCGTTCACTTACCATATGTTTGGTGACCCCAGGTATCTTTGAACATTTCAAAGAGGAAGAAGTAGGGACTCTTACTGATAAAGAAAGATGAAAATGGATTGGATTCCCAGCTTAGGTTCCAACTGAACTCCATTTCACAACTTGATATTCTGAATCAGAGTTAGTGTTCTGCTTAGAGTTTTGGGTAAAAGCTAAAGACCATGGAATGAGCCTTCCTAAGACTTTGCTGGAAGAAAATAAGATCTCCACGTTACAAATAGCTTGGAAATAGAGAAGCGGTGGAATACTTGAGAAAGACAGAGGACAAGTAAGGGTCTGTGTGTGTGTGTGTGTGTGTGTGTGTGTGTGTGTGTGTGTGTGTGTGTGTGTGTGTGTGTGTGTGTGTGTGTGTGTGTGTGTGTGTGTGTGTGTGTGTGTGTGTGTGTGTTTTGTGCACAGAGTTGACACATTGAGATTTACAATAACAAGCTGAATTGTGTTATTTTTGCAAGATCCTTTGCCATATTAAACAAATATGAAGTTTGGAAATGATAGGAGGGTCATGAGTTGAAGTCATTGTCATTTCCTTGGTGGGAGTTAACTGAATGTTTCCTTGAATTAACTTGCACTTAAAAAAATAACTCCCTGATGAACCTTAAGCTTACAGAGGATGTCATCATTTTTTGACTGCGTGGGTAAGAATCTGGTTAAAATAAAAAAAAATACTTCAGGTCCTGAAAATTTGAAATAAAAACAGAAATTGCTGTAAGTCAGGAAGCACAACTGAGAAGAGAAAGAGTCTATTTTGCAACCAAGAAAGCATCTCCTTTCACAGATGATGCCTAACCAGTATTCCAGTTTTGTCATCACAGACCTGGTGAGTTGTTTATTGGTGGATGGTTATCTCGAAGACAACCTGACATCTTCTGCATTGTTTTAACAATTCCTTTCATCTCTATCATTAAATTATGATGAGAGTTGTTGAGTGCAATTATTGTATGTGAAGAAGACGGCAAATTAAACTAATTATCTTATTTACATTTTTAAATATATTTTATTTATGATTTTCCAGTCTTGAACTCAAACAGTTATCAAGATCATGAACATCAATGTTAACATGGTAAGTATTGACAACAATTTACAATAATCTATAATATACAGTTTCCATAGAATTCAAGATCCTAATATCTCTCTTCCACCTCCTCCCCCCTCCCCCAACCCCGCCATTTGACACTGGACATGTAGGCAACCACACATACACAGGACACTAAAGACATACACAACAAAGGGAAGAAACATATGGAAGGATTTGGTGGGTTTGTCATGGCACAGTGGCCAGAGTGCAGGCTGTTTCAATTTCTTGACTTTGCCTGGTCGGGATGAATTGGACAACCCATGCCCCTCCCACCAAGCGATAGAGGGGTGGGCAGGTGAGTCAGGACAGCAGGACATGATGTTCTATTATAGTCGTGCTCCCACAAAATTTAAATATGGCTGCCAAATATTTTTGAAGATGTCAAATTTCTTCCTTAAGTTATAAGTGATCTTCTCCAGGGGAACACAGCTTTGCATTTCTACGTTCCAGCGCATGATGCTCAGCAAGGAAATGGATTTCCAAGTAATTCCTGGTCACTGCTAATGCGATCATCATAAATTGAATTTGGAATTTGGACAGCTTCCTTGTAAGTCTTATGTATAATGTTTCCCAAGAGGAACAATTCAGGGTCCTGCAGGAATTCTTTACCTATGATTTTCCCTAGGGCTTGGCCTAGTTCCACCCAAAGGGCTCTCACCTTGGTACATCCAGGTTGCATGCACAAAGGTTCCTGTCTCAATGCTGCATCTAAAACATTGGTCCAATAATTCTGATTTAGATCTGTTCAATTTTTGCGGTGTCTGGTACAGCTGGTGAGGAAAATTATACTGCACCAGTCCGTACCATGCATTGATGGTTATAGTCATGCTGTCCCGACATAGGTTGGACCAGCTCCACTCATCAATTGTCATTCCTAAGCCCGACTCCCACCTCTGTCTCGATTTATGAAGGCCCAACTTTCGTCCCCCTTTGAATCATGGTCTCTATGTCGTTGCATTTTGGCAGGCCCAATGTTGGGCCTAATTTGTCCTGTAAGAAAGATCTTATTTGAATTTAGCAGTGACTTTGTTTGGATACTGTTGGGGGGAACAGCTGATCAGGGACGAGTCGTGGGGGTCAGGTATCTGGCACAGGGGCTGCCCCTGAGGTTCAGAAGGGAAAGAAGGATAAGAATAGGATTCTTGTAGTTGGGGACTCATTAGCCAGAGGGACAGATAGGAGGTTTGTGGGAAGAGATAGGGGATCCAGGTTGGTCTGTTGCCTCCCTGGTGCCAAGGTCAGGGATATCTCTGATCGAGTACATAGCATTCTGCAAGGGGAAGGAGAACAGCCAGAAGTCGTGGTCCATGTGGGGACCAATGACTTAGTTAGAAGTGGGGATGAGGTCCTGAAACAGGATTATGTAGAATTAGGTAGAAAGTTAAAAAAAAGGACCTCCAAGGTACTAATCTCTGGATTGCTGCCCGTGCCACGAGCTAGTGAGGATAGAAATAGGAGGATGTGGAGGATGAATGCATGGCTAAAGAGATGGTGCAGGGGGCAAGGGATAAGATTTCTGGATCACTGGGATCTCTTCTGGGGAAGGTCGGACCTGTACAAGAGGGACGGACTCCACTTGAACTGGAGGGGGACCAATGTGCTGGCAAGTAGATTTGCTAGAGCTGTGGGGGAAGGTTTAAACTAGTTTGGCAGGGGGGTGGGGAACAGAGGGTGAGAGCAGTGTCCAGGGAGTATGGCCACCTAGCTAGGAATAAAAAAGATAAGAAAGGTAGGATGGAGATTAGGGTAGAAGGTAAAAAAGAGAATATATGTGAGGGTCATTCTCTGAGATGCATATATTTTAATGCAAGAAGCATAGTGAACAAGGCAGATGAGCTGAGAGCATGGATAGATACTTGGGGTCACGAAATTGTGGCAATTAGTGAGACCTGGCTACAGGAGGGGCAGGACTGGCAACTTAATGTTCCAGGATACATTTGTTTTAGATGTGATAGATCAGGGGGTAAAAAAGGAGGAGGAGTTGCTCTGCTTGTTAGGGAGGACATTACTGCCGTGAGGTGGCAGTATGGTATGGAGGGATTGACCAGTGAGGCTGTTTGGGTGGAATTGAGGGGTGGAGGAGGCAAGAGGGTGCTAATAGGGGTGTATTACAGACCACCAATTGGGCCAAGGGAATTAGAGGAACAAATTTGTAGGGAGATAACGTATATGTGTGAAAATCATAGGGTAGTGATCATGGGAGATTTAACTTCCCACACATTGATTGGGATACCCATACGGTTAGAGGGCTGGATGGGCTGGAGTTTGTTAAATGTGTTCAGGATTGTTTTCTAAATCAGTTAGTAGAAGAACCGACTCGGGATGATGTAATACTGGATCTCCTGTTAGGGAACGAGCTAGGTCCACATTAATGTTGGAGAACCAATTGGGTCTAGTGATCATAATTCTGTTAGTTTTAGGGTAGTTTTAAGGAAGAGCAAGGAGAGGCCTAAAGTTGAGGTTCTGGATTGGAAAAGCGCAAATTTTGAAGGAATAAGAAGGGATTTGGGGAGTATTGAGTGGGACAGGATATTTTCAGGTAAGGATGTTAATGAAAAATGGAGGATATTCAAAACAGAAATTTTGAGGGTACAGAGTAGTTATGTCCCAGTCTGGATCAAAGGAAGGCTGGAAGTCATAGGGAGGCTTGGTTTTCGAGGAATATTGGAAATTTGGTTAGGAGTAAAAGGGAGGTGTACAAGAGGTATAAAGAGCAGGGAGCTGACAATTTGAAGGAGGACTACAAGGAGTGTAGAAGGAATCTTAAGAAAGAAATTAGAAAGGCCAAAAAAAGGCATGAAGAGGCTTTGGCTGACAGAGTAAAAATAAGTCCAAAGGGTTTCTATAAGTACATTAAAAGTAAAAGATTAGTGAGAGATAAAATTGGACCCCTTGTAGATAGCGAGGATAGGCCGAGTGAGAAGTCAGAGGAAATGGGGGAAATTTTGAATGATTTCTTTGCCTCGGTATTCACTAGGGAAAAAAATGTTGAACCAGTTGAAGTAAAGAAAAATAGTGGGAGGTCATGAAGCATATAAGGATAACCGAGGAGGTAGTGATGGCTGTGTTAAAAAAGATAAAGGTGGATAAATCTCCCGGACTGGACAAAATATTCCCTAGGACACTCAGGGAGGCTAGTGGACAGTTAGTGGGGCCATTAACAGAGATATTTAGGATGTCACTGGCCACGGGGGTGGTACCAAAGGATTGGAGGGTGGCGCATGTGGTTCCTCTGTTTAAGAAAGGGTCCAAATGCAAACCTGGAAATTATAGGCCTGTAAGTCTGACGTCTGTGGTGGGCAAGTTGATGGAAAGTGTTCTGAGGGATGGTATTTACAAATATTTGGAGGTACAGGGATTGATAGGGAGTAATCAGCATGGTTTTGTCAGGGGTAGATCATGCTTGACAAAACCCGATTGAGTTTTTCGAGGGGGTTACAAAAACGGTTGATGAAGGGAAAGCTGTGGATGTTGTCTATTTGGACTTTAGTAAAGCTTTTGACAAAGTTCCCCACAGGAGGTTAGGAAAAAAGGTGGAGGCATTAGATATAAATAAGGAGGTAGTGAAATGGATTCAGCAGTGGTTGGATGGAAGGTGTCAGAGAGTAGTGATAGAAAATTGTTTGTCCAATTGGAGGCCGGTGACTAGTGGAGTTCCTCAGGGTTCGGTCCTGGGTCCACTATTATTTGTTATATATATTAACGATCTGGATGTAGGGGTAGAGAGTTGGATAAGCAAGTTTGCGGATGACACAAAGATTGGTGGTGTTGTGGACAGTGAGGTAGATTACCGTAGATTAAAAGGTGATTTAGGAAGGCTGGAGGTGTGGGCTGAGAAATGGCTGATGGAATTTAATACAGATAAATGTGAGGTGCTACATTTTGGAAACGCAAATTTAAATAGGTCATATACATTGAATGGTAGACAATTGAGGAGTGCAGAGCAACAAAGGGATTTAGGAGTGATGGTAAATAGTACCCTCAAGGCTGATACTCAGGTAGATGGTGTGGTGAAGAAGGCATTTGGAATGTTGGCCTTCATAAATCGGAGTATTGAATTCAAGAGTAGGGAGATAATGATGAAATTGTACAAGGCATCGGTGAGGCCAAATTTGGAGTACTGTGTATAGTTTTGGTCACCAAATTATAGGAAAGATATAAACAAAATAGAGAGAGTGCAGAGAAGGTTCACGAGAATGTTGACAGGATTTCAGGGTCTGAGTTACAGGGAAAGGTTGTGCAGACTGGGGCTTTTTTCTCTGAAGCGTAGAAGATTGAGAGGGGACTTTATAGAGGTCTTTAAGATTTTAAAAGGGACAGACAGAGTAAATGTGGATAGGCTTTTTCAATTAAGAAAGGGGGAGATTCAAACTAGAGGGCATGGTTTAAGATTGAAGGGGGAAAATTATAAGGGGAACATGAGGGGAAATTTCTTTACGCAGAGGGTGGTGGGGATGTGGAATGAGCTTCCGGCAGACGTGGTCGAGGCGGGATCATTAGTTACATTTAAGGAAAGACTGGATCGTTACATGAATAGGAGGGGACTAGAGGGGTATGGACTGGGTGCTGGTAAGTGGGACTAAGAGGGTGGGGATTTGTTACGGCATAGACTAGTAGGGCCGAACTGGCCTGTTCTGTGCTGTAAGTGGTTATATGGTTATATTTAATGCTGAATTAAAGTAGAGCTTTAGAAATATAATATAACATGGAGGTCTTTTAAAGGTGAGATTTTGAGGGTACCAAATCTTTATGTTCCTGTCAGGATAAAAGGCAGAGTCAAAGTCTGACAGAGCCATGTTTTTCAAGGGATGGAGGAAACTTGCTTCGCAAAAAGAAGGAAACCTACAATAAATATAAGAAACAAGGAATGAAGGAGATACGTGGAGAATACATTGAATGTAAAAAATAAGTATCTTAAGAAAGAAATAAAAAAGCTAAAAAAGAAGGTATGAGGTGGCTTTAGTGAACAGGGTGAAAAAAATTCCATAAGGGTTCTATAAATATGTTAATAGCAAAAGGAGAGTGAGGGATAAAATTGGTCCATTAGAGAATTAGAGCAGACAACTGTGTGTGGAGCCAAATGAGATGAGAAAGGTTTTGAACAAGTTATTTTCTTTGGTATTCTCTAAGGAGAAGGATATTGAATTGTATGGGGAAAAGAAAGCAAACAGGGTTATTATGGAAACTGTAGTAATTAAGAAAGAGGAAGTACAGGAGGTTTTGAAGCATATAAATGTGGATAAGTTTCCAGGTCCCGGCGGGATTTTCCCCAGGACCTTGAAAGAAGTTAGTGAGGAAAGTGCAGCTGCTCTGACAGTGATATTTCATATGCCATTAATGTTCTCCCAGAATTACAGTGCGGCTTTCGCGCAAATAGAGGAACTACTGACATGGTCTTTGCCTTCAGACAGCTCCAAGAAAAGTGCAGAGAACAAAACAAAGGACTCTACATCACCTTTGTTGACCTCACCAAAACCTTCGACACCGTGAGCAGGAAAGGCTTTGGCAAATACTAGAGCGCCTCAGATGCCCCCCAAAGTTTCTCAATATGGTTATCCAACTGCACGAAAACCAACAAGGTCGGGTCAGATACAGCAATGAGCTCTCTGAACCCTTCTCCATTAACAATGGCGTGAAGCAAGGCTTCGTTCTCGCACCAACCCTCTTTTCAATCTTCTTCAGCATGATCCTGAAACAAGCCATGAAAGACCTCAACAATGAAGACGCTGTTTACATCCGGTACCGCACGGATGGCAGTCTCTTCAATCTGAGGCGCCTGCAAGCTCACACCAAGACACAAGAGCAACTTGTCCGTGAACTACTCTTTGCAGAAAATGCCGCTTTAGTTTCCCATTCAGAGCCATCTCTTCAGCGCTTGACGTCCTGTTTTGCGGAAACTGCCAAAATGTTTGGCCTGGAAGTCAGCCTGGAGAAAACTGAGGTCCTCCATCAGCCAGCTCCCCACCATGACTACCAGGCCCCCCACATCTCCATCGGGCACACAAAACTCAAAACGGTCAACCAGTTTACCTATCTCGGCTGCACCATTTCATCGGATGCAAGGATCGACAACGAGATAGACAACAGACTCGTCAAGGCAAATAGCGCCTTTGGAAGAAGGCTGGAAAAACAAAGAGTCTGGAAAAACAACCAACTGAAAAACCTCACAAAGATAAGCGTATACAGAGCCGTTGTCATACCCACACTCCTGTTCGGCTTGGAATCATGGGTCCTCTACCGGCATCACCTACAGCTCCTAGAATGCTTCCACCAGCGTGGTCTCCGCTCCATCCTCAACATTCATTGGATCGACTTCATCCCTAATATCGAAGTACTCGAGATAGCAGAGGCCGACAGAATCGAATCCACACTGCTGAAGATCCAACTGCGCTGGGTAGGTCACGTCTCCAGAATGGAGGACCATCGCCTTCCCAAGATCGTGTTATATGGCGAGCTCTCCACTGACCACCATGACAGAGGTGCACCAAAGAAGAGGTACAAGGACTGCCTAAAGAAATCTCTTGGTGCCTGACACATTGACCACTGCCAGTGGGCTGATATCGCCTCAAACCATGCATCTTGGTGCCTCACAGTTCGGCGGGTAGCAACCTCCTTTGAAGAAGACCGCAGAGCCCACCTCACTGACAAAAGACAAAGGAGGAAAAACCCAACACCCAACCTCAACCAACCAATTTTCCCTTGCAACCGCTGCAACCGTGTCTGCCTGTCCCACATCGGACTTGTCAGCCACAAACGAGCCTGCAGCTGACGTGGACATTACCCCTCCATAAATCTTCGTCCGCGAAGCCAAGCCAAAGAAAGAAGAAAGGTGGGTATAGTGCCAGATTGCTAATGTGGTTCCTTTGTTTAAAATGGGTTGAGGAGCAAGCCTAGCAATTATAGGCCTGTACGTTTGACATCTTTGGTAGGAAAATTAATGGAAAGTATTCTTAGAGATAGTATATATAAGTATCTGGAGAGACGGGGTCTGATCAGGAATATTCAACACGGGTTTGTGGGTGGAAGGTCATGTTTGACCAATCTTGTTGAATTTTTTGAAGAGCTGACTAGGAATATAGATGAATGGAAATCAGTGGATGTTGTCTATATGGACTTCAGTAAGGCCTTTAATAAAGTTCTGGATGGAAGATTAGTTAGGAAGGTTGAAGCGTCAGGTATTAACTTTGAGATAATCAAATGGATTCAGCAGTGGCTGGAAGGGAGATGACAGAAAGTCGTAATGGATAACTGTTTGTCAGGCTTGAGGCCAGTAACAAGTGGTGTGCCTGTATTGGGTCCCTTGCATTAATGATCTGGATGATGGGGTGGTATACTGGATTCGTAAATATGTAGATGATACTAAAATAGGTGGAATTGTGGATAATGAAGAAGGTTTTCAAAGATTGTAAAAGGATTTTGACTGCTTAGAAGAAAGATGGCAGATGGAGTTTCATGCTGAGAAGTGTGAAGTCCTTCATTTTGGAAACAGGACATACATAATAAATGGGAGGGCACTGAGGAATGCAGTGGAGCAGAAAGATTTAGAAATAATGGCTTATTGTTCCCTGAAGGTAGAATCTCATAGAGTGGTGAAGAAGGCTTTTAATATGCTGGCCTTTATAAATCAAAGCATAGAAACAGGAGTTGGGAGGTGATGTTGAGACTGTTCAAGGCATTGGTGAGGCCAAATTTTGAATACTGTATGCAGTTCTAGTCACCGAATTATAGGAATGATATCACAATGCAGAGATTTATTAAAATTTTACCTGGGCTTCAGAATCTAGATTACAAAGAAAAATTGAGCAGACTAGGTCTTTATTCCTTGGAGCGTAGAAGGTTGAGGGGGGGATTTGATAGAGGTATTTAAGATTAGGAGGGGGATAGATCAAGGTTTTTCCCCTTGGTGAGATTGAAACAAGAGGCCATGAGTTAAGAGTTAAGGGGCGAAAGTTTAGAAGTAACATGAGGGGGAACTTCTTCACTCAGAGAGTGGTGGCAGGGTCCACTTTGTCATTTAAGGACAAATTGGATAAGTATATGGATGGGAGAGGAACGGAGGGTTATGGGCAAGTTATAAGTAGGTGGACTAGAGTGTACTTAGTTCGGTGCAGACTAGAAGGGCTAAGATGGCCTGTTTCTGTGCTGTAATTGTTATATGGTTATATTTCTCTCTACCAAATTAATAAACATATTTTAAAATGAAATGTCTTTTTTTTCTATTTCTCATTTAGGACTAAGCAAGATTACGTATCTCCATAACAATGCCCACCAGATTTTTGTCCTTATTGTATTCACCATACCCACTACAATCAATTAAACTTGTAACTAAAATATTCTATTAGAGAAAGGGCAAATATGATTTGACCATTTGGATCCTGTATTAGAATTTTCTCTCTAATTTCTTTTGTTTCTTAATCAACAGATTCATCTCTCTATTTTTGTTTACAAATTTCACCCTGGCCTTGCCTCAAACTATTGCCATATGAATGCAGAATCCACCTGAACTCGCCCTTATCAGCAAGACTTTCAGTTGGATTGATAGTATAATATCAAATCACTTGAAATTCTCTTCAGTAACTATGCACTCCTTCAAAATCTTCCTGTCTTTTGCTTAGTTTGCCTCTTCTATGTTTTAATTTAGTTTATGAACAGATCAGTACATTAACTCCCACTTGAAATGAACTAATTAAGACAATGAGCAGTGAGAGAGAGAGAGAGAGAGAGAGAGAGAGAGAGAGAGAGAGAGAGCGAGACAGAATGAACCACATGCTGTAGGATGGATGTGGGCAGGCCAGAAAGGATACAGGTAAAATTCACAAGGACATCCCTGTCACATTTGTGGCCCGAAATGTGAAGTTAATAAAACATTAAACACAAGTTTATCAGGTAAACTTCTCTGTAGCTTTTTATTTTCCGGTTTCCTTTGTTCTCTTGCTTGTGTTCTTATCTCTCTCTCATACCACGTGACTTCCGGTACATCTCATACATATTCATTATCATGACATCCCTCCTTTAATCAGAAATAAACTTTACCTTCACTTACCAATATCCCTCGGAAACTTACAAACATTGTAACTAATGGTAACTCAACTACATAAAATTTACTTCCTACAGCACTCATACATGCACTTTATGATATAAGATTAAATACTGTCCCAAAGTTCTTATTAAAACTATGGCACAAAGTCTTCATATCGTTTGGGCACTTTCCGGTTTCGTTTCGGCCTGCCTGCGATATTGTCGTCATTTCTCGATTGTTCACTCTCGGCGTCAGAAATACTGCTCGCCACGGCTTCGGGTGTTTCTGGCGCTCTAGTCACTTCATCAGGAGTGCTGGTAACTGCCTCTGGAACATCATCAGGTCTCTCGGTTTCAGCATCTCGTATTGGCCTTTCAACCTCTTCGCTCGATGTATCTCTGGACTGGTACCTTTTTACACCTGATACATTTCCCTTATACAGGACTCCAGTCAGAGACTTGACTGTCACCATACTGCCACTTCTGGATACGACTGTATAGGGTTGATGGTAATAAGGTGTGTCTAGCTTACCACCAGTTTCATGCCTCACTAGAACATTATCCTTCGCCCCAGTCCGGGCGAAGGGTAGGCGGTGGCGGCCCCGATCCGGGCAGGAGCAAAGGGGAGACGGCAGCCCCGGCCTCGGTCGAGTGAGGCAGGCGGAGGCCCCGATCCGGGCAGAGAGTGGGAGGCGGCGGCCCCAGTACGGGCACAGAAAGAGCAGCAGCGGCCCCGGCCCCGGTCCGGGCGAAGGGTAGGCGGCGGCGGCCCCGATCCGGGCAGGAGCAAGGGGGAGACGGCGGCCCTGGCCTCGGTCGAGTGAGGCAGGCGGAGGCCCTGATCCGGGCAGAGAGTGGGAGGCAGCGGCCCCAGTACGGGCACAGAGAGAGCAGCAGCGGCCCCGGCCCCGGTCCGGGCGAAGGGTAGGCAGCAGCGGCCACGATCCGGGCAAGAGCAAGGGGGAGACGGCGGCCCCGGCCTCGGTCGAGTGAGGCAGGCGGAGGCCCCGATCCGGGCAGATAGTGGGAGGCGGAGGCCCCAGTCCAGACACAGGGTGAGCTGCGGCGGCCTCGGCCCTGGTCCGGGCAGTATGGACCGACCTAGGAGGGGAGGCAGGCCCCTCCAGCCCGGGTAAGAAACCTGCATAGGAGAAGGCCACTCCGATATAAAACCTACAACCCAAGGACCTCGCTGCCTCGTCCCAGCTTGCTCGGCCACGGCACACGAACCATGGGTGTAAAGGGTGGGGCCAGTACTGCGCGCACTGCACTCCACCTAAAAGCTCCTTTGCGCAGGCCCGAGGACAGGTCCACGTCCTCCCCCTCCACGTCCTCCCCCTCCACGTCCTCCCCCTCAAAAGATGCTCACAAACTCAAGCTAGCATGCTGGAACATCAGAACCATGCTAGACAAGGCTGACAGCCACCGAACTGAACGTCGGTCTGCCCTCATTGCACATGAATTCCTCAGACTTGACATCGACATAGCCGCTCTCAGTGAAGTCCGCCTGGCAGATGTAGGCAGCCTCCAAGAACGCGGCGCGGGCTACACACTCTACTGGTCTGGCAAGCCTTCGGATGAACGACGCCTATCTGGTGTAGGCTTCATGGTCAAGAGCTTCATTGCCTCCAAACTCGAAAACCTTCCGACTGGCCTCTCGGACCGAATCATGTCCATGTGACTCCCCCTTCAAAACAAGCGTCGCATCACCCTCATCAGTGTCTATGCTCCAACCCTCCAGGCGGAACCAGCAGTAAAGGACAAGTTCTAAACCGACCTGCGCAACCTCATCCAATGCACCCCTACAGCCGACAAAGTTGTCATCCTGGGTGACTTCAACGCTCGTTTCGGCAAAGACTCAGAAACCTGGCCAGGAATTCTGGGCAAGCATGGCGTCGGCAAGTGCAACGACAATGGGCGCCTCCTGTTGGAGCTTTGCGCAGAACTGCGGCTTGTCATTACAAAAACCCTTTTTCAGCAGAGGGACAGCCTTAAGACCACCTGGATGCATCCCCGATCCAAACACTGGCACCTCCTGGACTACATCCTGGTGCGAGAAAGTGACAAACGAGATGTGCTCCACACCAGGGTCATGCCTAGCGCGGAAAGCCACACTGACCACTGGCTGGTTCGCTGCAAGCTCAACCTTCACTTCAAGCCAAAGCCCAGGAACAGTAAAGCCCCCAGAAAGAGGTTCAATGTTGGAAACCTGCAGTCAGACGAAGAGAGAGGAAACTTCCAGACAAACCTCAAAGCAAAGCTCGACGATGCAACCCGCCTCACGGACCCGTCCCCTGAAACCCTCTGGGATCAGTTGAAGACTACCATACTGCAATCCACTGAAGAGGTACTGGGCTTCTCCTCCAGGAAAAACAAGGACTGGTTTGACGAAAACAGCCAGGAAATCCAGGAGCTGCTGGCAAAGAAGCGAGCTGCCCATGAGGCTCACCTTACAAAGCCGTCCTGTCCAGAGAAGAAACAAGCCTTCCGTCGCGCATGCAGCCATCTTCAGCGCAAACTCCAGGAGATTCAAAATGAGTGGTGGACTAGCCTCGCCAAACGAACCCAGCTCAGCGCGGACATTGGCGACTTCAGGGGTTTCTACGAGGCTCTAAAGGCTGTGTACGGCCACTCACCACAAGTCCAAAGCCCGCTGCGCAGCTCAGACGGCAAAGTCCTCCTCAACGACAAGATCTCCATCCTCAACCGATGGTCAGAACACTTCCAATCTCTTTTCAGTGCCAACCGCTCAGTCCAAGATTCCGCCCTGCTCCAGCTCCCTCAACAGCCCCTAAGGCTAGAGCTGGATGAGGTCCTCACCCTGGATGAGACATATAAGGCAATCGAACAACTGAAAAGTGGCAAAGCAGCAGGTATGGATGGAATCCCCCCAGAGGTCTGGAAGGCTGGCGGCAAAACTCTGCATGCCAAACTGCATGAGTTTTTCAAGCTTTGTTGGGACCAAGGAAAACTGCCTCAGGATCTTCGTGATGCCACCATCATCACCCTGTACAAAAACAAAGGCGAGAAATCAGACTGCTCAAACTACAGGGGAATCACGCTGCTCTCCATTGCAGGCAAAATCTTCGCTAGGATTCTACTAAATAGAATAATACCTAGTGTCGCCGAGAATATTCTCCCAGAATCACAGTGCGGCTTTCGCGCAAACAGAGGAACTACTGACATGGTCTTTGCCCTCAGACAGCTCCAAGAAAAATGCAGAGAACAAAACAAAGGACTCTACATCACCTTTGTTGACCTCACCAAAGCCTTCGACACCGTGAGCAGGAAAGGGCTTTGGCAAATACTACAGCACATTGGATGTCCCCCAAAGTTCCTCAACATGATTATCCAACTGCACGAAAACCAACAAGGTCGGGTCAGATACAGCAATGAGCTCTCTGAACCCTTCTCCATTAACAATGGCGTGAAGCAAGGCTGTGTTCTCTCACCAACCCTCTTTTCAATCTTCTTCAGCATGATGCTGAACCAAGCCATGAAAGACCCCAACAATGAAGACGCTGTTTACATCCGGTACCGCACGGATGGCAGTCTCTTCAAACTAAGGCGCCTGCAAGCTCACACCAAGACACAAGAGAAACTTGTCCGTGAACTACTCTTTGCAGACGATGCCGCTTTAGTTGCCCATTCAGAGCCAGCTCTTCAGCGCTTGACGTCCTGTTTTGTGGAAACTGCCAAAATGTTTGGCCTGGAAGTCAGCCTGAAGAAAACTGAGGTCCTCCATCAGCCAGCTCCCCACCATGACTACCAGCCCCCCCACATCTCCATCGGGCACACAAAACTCAAAACGGTCAACCAGTTTACCTATCTCGGCTGCACCATTTCATCAGATGCAAGGATCGACAATGAGATAGACAACAGACTTGCCAAGGCAAATAGCGCCTTTGGAAGACTACACAAAAGAGTCTGGAAAAAGTACCAACTGAAAAACCTCACAAAGATAAGCTTATACAGAGCCGTTGTCATACCCACACTCCTGTTCGGCTCCGAATCATGGGTCCTCTACCGGCATCACCTACGGCTCCTAGAACGCTTCCACCAGCGTTGTCTCCGCTCCATCCTCAATATCCAGTGGAGCGCTTTCATCCCTAACGTTGAAGTACTCGAGATGGCAGAGGTCGACAGCATCGAGTCCACGCTGCTGAAGACCCAGCTGCGCTGGGTGGGTCACATCTCCAGAATGGAGGACCATCGCCTTCCCAAGATCGTGTTATATGGCGAGTTCTCCACTGGCCACCGTGACAGAGGTGCACCAAAGGAAAGGTACAAGGACTGCCTAAAGAAATCTCTTGGTGCCTGCCACATTGACCACCGCCAGCGGGCTGATATCGCCTCGAACCATGCATCTTGGCGCCTCACAGTTTGGCGGGCAGCAACCTCCTTTGAAGAAGACCGCAGAGCCCACCTCACTGACAAAAGGCAAAGGAGGAAAAACCCAACACCCAACCCCAACCAACCAATTTTCCCCTGCAACTGCTGCAACCGTGTCTGCCTGTCCCGCATCGGACTTGTCAGCCACAAACGAGCCTGCAGCTGACGTGGACTTTTACCCCCTCCATAAATCTTCATCCGCGAAGCCAAGCCAAAGAGAACATTATCTCCTGGCATGATGTCTGAGTACTTGGCTCCACGTTTTGAATCTGTGTACAGCTTTGCTGCACCTTTCTTTTCAGCATCGTGGTCCCTCATCTCCTGGTCGTCTCGGATTTCCTTTATTTCTGGCATTTTTGTGCGGATTTTTCTCCCAAAAAATGCTTCTGCAGGACTTTTTCCAGTGGTTGCATGAGGCGTTGCTCGATAAGCAGCCACATAAGATAGCAATGCTTCTCGCCAATTTTGTCCTTCTGCGTGTGCAATCCTCAATCGTTTTTCAATGGACTGATTTTGTCTCTCTACTTCCCCGTTGGCTTGCGGCCATTTCGGAGTTACTTTATGATGGTGGATACCTGTGGTCCTCATGTATTCTGCAAATGTCTCTGAAATGAATTGTGGACCATTGTCAGAGTATAATGTAACAGGTAATCCATATCTTGCGAATATCTCTGCTAACGCTTGTATTGTTTTTTCAGTGGTTGTGGACTTCAACACCACGTACTCATAGTATCTGCTGTAGTAATCTATCACTACCATAATTGATTCACCCGTTGGTAAAGGTCCAAGAAAATCAACAGCTACGTCGATCCATGGTCCTGTCGGAAGTTGCGTACTCCGGATCGGTTCTGGCGGATTATTTCTACTTGTGATTTGACATCTGTGACAAGTTTTAACAAATCTCTCTGCGTCTTTATCACAACTTGGCCACCATACCTTGGTCCTGAGGTTTTGCTTGGTACCAACAATACCTAGGTGTCATTCATGCGCTAAGGATACGATCTTCGGTCTCAATCTTTGCGGAATCACCAATCTGCAACCTCTGAATACACACTGTCCGATGCAACAAAGTTCGTCTCTAATGGGAATGTAAGCCTTGTGAGTACACTTGTCCCATTGTCCACTCTGTATGCATTCTCTTACTTCCATGAGTTCTGGATCACGTTCGGATTCTCTCTCGACTTCCTTCGTAGTCACAGCTTTCGGTGTCGCCTGAATAGCTACGAAGCGTACAAAGCTCTCTGTTTCTGTTCCCAATTCTGACTTGGATTGTGGACCACCATCCTTCACCAATCTGGACAGCGGATCAGCAATGTTTGTTTTCCCTGCAATGTAGATTACTTTATATTTATAGGGTTGTAGTCTGAGTACCCATCTCTCTATTCTGGCACATGGTTTGGATCTAGGTGCATAGATCACCTCTAATGGCTTATGATCTGTGATGAGTTCAAATTCAATGCCTTATAAATATGCATGGAACCTCTCACAGGCCCATACAAGTCCGAGTGCTTCTTTCTCTGTCTGAGAGTATCTTCTTTCCACATCTGATAACGATCTGCTGGCATAGGCAATGATTCGTGGTCCTCCATCATGCATCTGGACCAACACGGCTCCTAAACCAACCGGGCTAGCATCCGCTATGACTTTGGTTGATGCCGCCGGATCGTAATATCCAAGAGTTTTTGCATCTGTCAGGCTTTGCTTCTGCGCTGTGAACGCTTTCTTCTGCTCAGATCCAAAATGAAATGGTACACCTTTCCTGGTTAGTTTCCTTAGTGGTTCTGCCACTGTAGCGAAATTAGGAATGAACTTTGCACAAAAATTGACCAATCCCAGGAAACTCCTCACCTCTGTTGCGTTCTGAGGTGCACGTGCCTCTGCAATAGCTTTCACCTTGGCCTCTGCAGGGTTTAGTCCTTTCCGTGTAAGTCTGTGTCCCATGAAGTCCATTTCTGACACACCGAACTGGCACTTGTTTCCATTCACGGTAAGGCCTGCTTCCTGTAGTCTAGATAGTACACGCCTGAACCGTTTGTCATGCTCTTCCTTCGTTGGTGCATGGACTATGATGTCGTCAGAAATGTTGGCAACTCCAGGAATGCCTTGAATCCCTCGATG
Organism: Narcine bancroftii; assembly: GCF_036971445.1. Lineage (NCBI taxonomy): Eukaryota > Metazoa > Chordata > Chondrichthyes > Torpediniformes > Narcinidae > Narcine > Narcine bancroftii. The sequence goes on along the minus strand of NC_091471.1, from coordinate 52,662,938 downwards.
GATTTCATACTGGTAGATCTCCGAAGCTGCATTAATTCCAAATGATAGTCTCTTGTAACGATACAATCCACATTGAGTCACAAATGTTGTCACATCTCGGGAACCTGGATCCAGCTCTAATTGATGATAGCCCCATTTCAGATCAATTTTTGAGAATACCTTGCTGGTAGTTAGTTCTTGAAGTATTTCCTCCACTGTTGGTATAGGGTGTCATTTTCTAATTATAGCTTCATTGGCCATTCTCATGTTAACACATAGTCTTATGTCACCCTTTGGTTTGGGCACAGTCACTACTGGGCTGACCCATTGTGTCGAATGTTCCACCGGTTCAATAATGTCTTGTTCGATCAATTCTTTAATTTTGGCTTCGACTTTCCCATGAAGTCCAAACGGAGTTCGGCGCATTGGTTGTGCCTTGGGTTTGACCGTTTCATCTACCGCTAGCTTCAATTGTCGACCTTTCAGCTTTCCTACTCCTTGGAAGACTGCGGGGAATTCTTGCTTCATATCCTCGTATGACTGAATTGAATTGACATAAGCTCCAATATGAAGTATTGCCAGGTCTTGTGCTGTGCTTCTACTCAACAATGGTTCTCCCCTCTCTTCTATGACCATAAACTCTGCTTCGGTGCACTTATCTCCAGCTTCAACAGTTGCAGTAAAACATCCAATGGTCTGCAATGGCTTTGTTGCTGTGTATGGATACAGTTTCTTGGAACACTTCTTTGAGGTACAGATGATCTTTTTCCTTTTCAACTTCTCCCATAAATGTCGATCAATCACATTACTGTCACTGCCTGAGTCTACAATGACCTGCACTGTCACTCCACCAATGATCACTGGGACTTTCTCATGACCTACTTCATTCAACGTAAATTCAACGTAAATTCCTCCTGGGCATCATCGTCGTCACCGTCTATCTGGCGAATGGTATCTTTCTTTCCAGGATACTTTCCTTTCCCCCAGGCTTTGCCTTTGGAAGTTGTACTCTTCCTCTTCTGGTCTGCATTGGACTTGCTTTTGCACTTCTTTGCAAAGTGGTCCTTACCTCCACACTTTCTGCAAACTTTGCCTTTGGCCGGGCAATATGGGTCTTTTCCAAAGTGACCTCGGTTTCTACATCGATAACACTCCACGTCCTGTGTCGATGTATATCTTGGCTGATTATGGCGATGTGAGAGCCTCTTAATTTGCTGGCTTGAGTTGTCTTTCAGGGTCATGGTATGAAATTGCCCTTCAACAGCCTCTAATGCAGCAGCAATGGTTAAAGCATCAGTGAGTTCCAACTCACTCCCTCTTTCCAGTAGACGTCTTCTGAGTTTATCTGATCTGCAGTGCTGTACAACTTGATCCAATAATTGGTTGTCCAAATCAGCTGGCATGTAATTGCATCCAACAGATAGCTGGCGTAGTCTCGTCACGTACTGAGCAATTTTCTGGCCATCTTCTTGTTTCGTTCTCCGAAACAAATGGCGTTGAAATGTAGCATTCGGTGTCACTACATAGTGTGCATTTAATGCATCTACCGCTTTCCGGTACTCATCCTTTCTTCCAGTATTCAAAAGTGTCTTAAATGTTTCCCGAACTGAGGGTCCTGCAGTGAAAAGAAGTAAAGCCCTTCTCTGCGCTTTTTGTTCAACTGTACCGGTATCTAGAAATAGGCCACGACTGTCGGCATAGGATTCAAATTCTTCCAGCCACGCCTTCCACTTCACACTTACAGTGCTTGCATCACCCGTTGGGTCAAAATGAGCAATTCCACTATGTGTTAGAAAGTCACCGTCTGCCCCAGCCATGAGGAAATATTCCAGCCCCAAAAGTACTGAGACACAGAGATAATTCTTATCACCTTGAAGTTATCTGTAATCCTCTGTAATCTTGTTTAGTCTTTAATTTTCTTCAAGCTTCTTTCATCCTCGTCGCCAATGTCACATTTGTGGCCCGAAATGTGAAGTTAATAAAACATTAAACACAAGTTTATCAGGTAAACTTCTCTGTGGCTTTTTATTTTCTGGTTTCCTTTGTTCTCTTGCTTGTGTTCTTATCTCTCTCATACCAAGTGACATCCGATACATCTCATACATATTCATTATCATGACAATCCCCAAGACTGGAAAGCTTGAAATGCAACTAGAGACTGGGTAGGTTGGGACTATTTTCCATTGGTCAAAAACAAACTGTGAGGCGACCTTGTAAAATCATGAGGTGCAGAGATAAGATGGATATTTTTCCAAGGTTAAGGATGACCAAAAGTGGGGTGTGTGGCAAGATGGCTTAGGGTGAAGACATGGGAAGAAATCTTTCCTCAACTGGACAGTTTCAAACTCAAAATTAATGAACTGATAAATATCTGAATAATTAAGGAAAAGTATCTTATGTTATGAGAATGAAAGAAGCAAGAAGAGGAAGAGTACAACAATTAAAAAAAACTACAGTTTAAAGTATTGGAAAAAAAGGAAGAATCCGGGCCTACTGAAGAATTGAAGCCTCAGGATCGATTTCAGATGGATCCGAAGCTCCAGCGTACTTCTCCGGCAAAGTTGAGTGAAGCGGTGGAGTCCTCAGTGCGTGCAGTGATGCAAGATGGCGCTGCCGCTACCTCCCTGGCATTGCTCCGGGAGGTTCACGAGAGCGCTGCGCTGAGCGTTGCTGGTAGCATGGCCCAGCGTGGGAGGGAGGGGCCATGGGATGTGAGCATGAACACATTAGCGTGTCTAATGTGTATGCCAGTGTGTAGTGACACGTCCTATTTGAAGTCCTGTTCCCGCACGATTGCCACGATCAGTAAGCGTGCAAGTGCGTGCATGCGCGAAACTCTCAAGCTGGTCTAGGCTGCGGGGGGGGGGGGGGGGGAACCCATCCATGATGTCAGCCCGGTATGCAGAGGGGTCCAGACCCACAGCCAGGCTGCCAGAGAGGTGAGTTTAATACATGAGGAGGAGGAGGAAGAAATTGCCGATTATTTAGATGAAGAGGAGAATGAGAGCTAATTATGGCTGCTGTTAACATTATGGAAGGGAAGCCTAGAACCTTAAAGGCTCCTTCACCATATAAATCGCCAAGTCTGTTGAGCCCTTCGCCTAAACCTGATGTGGTAACTATGTTAGAAGAGATAACAAAACAAAATGAAAATTTGATGGATTATATATCTACTAGATTTCATAGTATTGATGAACAGTTTGCTGATATTAGAGTCAGAATATCAGACATGTCTGGAGATATTGCTTCAATGAAGTTGGATATTAATAAATGTTTGACAGCTGTTGATGTAGTATAAGATAGAGTGAAGAATGCTGAAGATACATTTGATCAGATTGAACAATCAATTACCAGATGGTAAATGGAGAAGAAAGACTTTTTACAGAAAATTGATTCATTGGAAAATCAAAGTTGTCAGAAAAAATTAAAATAGTGGGTTTAGCTAAGGGTACAGAGGGTGCAAATCCTACAAGATTTTTTAAAGAATGGATTCCTGACATTTTGGATTCTGAATACTTTCCTGAGGGTTTGGAATTAGATAGAGCTCATCGTGCTTTAAGAAGGAAACCCTTACAGGTAAGCCGCTGCAGGCAGTTTTGGTTAGATATCTTAGGTATCAAGATCGGGAGATGATTTTATGTGTGGCAATTCAGCAAGCTCGTATGAATCAAAGCCCGATGATGGTACAGGTAACAAGGTTTTCTTCTATGCAGATTTGAGTCGAGGTTTTTCAGAGGTGGAAGGAGTTTAATGCAGCTAAAGTGGTGTTGTGGAAGAAGTGATATAGATCTGTTTATCGATATCCAGCAATTTTGAAGGTGTTTTATGGGCAATATCAATCACAATTTTTTGAAAGAACACAAGATGCATTAACCTTTTGCTAATTCTTTGCCAGATTCCAAGTTGACTCAAGATCTTTCTACAAAACCTTTGGTGACCATGAAAATGGATGGGAAGTAGGAGTTGGAAACTGAACAATTGGTGGATTTGGAGGTGTGGCTTCCAACTACATCTGAATCTTGATTTGACTATGTATTTAATTACTGAGTTGTCTGGTTGGGGAGAAGATGACGACCCTGTTGTTTCCAAAGTCATCAGCCACTGTTGGTATTAACTGCACCCGGTTCATAGAGGGGGTTTACTGCATTGGCAGTTTTTTTCGGGGGGGGATATTTGTATTTTAGTTTAGATATAATGCCTAACTTAAATTTTGCAACTTTTATTGTTAAGGGGTTGAATATTCTGTTAAAAAGTGTATTAGCCTATATTAAGAAAATGAAAGTGGATATTGCTTTTTTACAAAAAACACATTTGACGGAAAAAGATCATTTAAAATTGAAAAGGGACGAGGTGGGCCAAATTATTTAATCTTCTTTTAATTCTAAAGTGTGTGGAGTTGCAATTTTAATTCATAAAAAATTGTCTTTTACATTAAATTCAGTATTAGAAAAGAAGGGTAGGTATTGATGGTTAATTGTAAGATTTTTTCTGAATTATGGATATTGCTAAATGTTTATGCTCCTAATATAGATGATGAAAAGTTTATTACTGAAGCTTTTTTGGGATTGAATCAAGCAAATGCTAATATATTGGTGGGAGGAGATTTTGATTGTTGTTTAGAACCTTTATTGGATAAATACCCAAAATCTGTAAGAAAATTAAAGATGGCTGATCATTTGGTGGAAGTTATGAAAGACTTAAATTTAGTGGACATTTGGAGAAGGAGGAATCCGACTGAGAAAATTTTTTTTGTTTTATTCGGCTAGACATGAATCTTTTTCAAGAATTGAACTTTTTTTAAATATCTGCTCAATTGCAAGGGAGAATAGTTACTGCTGACTATAAAAGTCGAACGTTGTCAGATCATTCACTTTCATTGATTTCATGTGTTAGTTCTGATGTGGTTCAAACTAGTTATAGATGGAGATTTAATATTGCATTGTTGAAACAGCTGGAATTTATTACTTTTGTTAGAGATCAAATTAATATGTTTTTACAATTATATGAGAATTCAGTGCAAAGTAAATTTGTGTTATGGGATGCTTTGAAAGCATATTTAAGAGGTCAAATTATTAGTTATACTTCTAAACTTAAGAAAAAATATTTGGCAGATAGTAATAGACTTGAGGAAGAGATTAAAAATTTGGAGAAAGACTTGCAGAAGAATGTTCCCAAAGATAAAAAGATATAGTTATCTAATTTGAAAATGCATTATAATACTTTACAAACATATCAATATGAGAAATTAATTCAAAGATCTAAACAGCAGTATTATGACTTGGGAGAAAGAGCTCATAAGGTTTTAGCTTGGCAGTTGAAAATGGAACAAGTTTCTAGAACAATAAATGTTAAAAGAGATACAAAAATTACTTATGATCCTCAAGAAATTTCATTCTTTTTATCAGGATTTATATAAATCAGAGGTTGAACAAGATGTTGATCAAGTAGAATCTTTTTTGGCTGGGTTAGATCTTCAATTTTTAAATGATTCAGAAACTCAGGAGTTAGATTCTTCTTGTATGGATCTGGAAATTATAGAGGTGTTACAAACGATGCCTAATGGAATATCTCCTGGAGAGGATGGATTTACATTGGAATTTTATAAGGAAATTTATGATTTATTACTTCTGGTATTTCAACAGATATTCAAGCAAGCAGCAAAAACGTCATCTCTTCCAGAATCTTTTTCTAGAGCATTGATTACGGTTATTCCAAAAAAAAAGATAGATATCCGTTAAAAGTAGCTTTGTGTAGACTGATCTCTGTTAAATGTAGATTATAAAATTGTAGCTAAAGTGCTGGCAAATAGGATAGTGAAATATTTACCAATATTTAATTCATGTAGATCAAGCAGGGTTTATTAAAAATCATTATTCAGCTGATAATGTTGTTAAATTAATTAAGTTAATTAATGCTTCTAGAGAACAACATGATTTACCTTTGGCAGTGGCTTTAGATACAGAAAAAGCTACTGGCCGTGTTGAAAGACATTTTTTTATTTAAAATTTTAGAATGTTTTAAATTTGCTCCAACTTTTGAAATCATTATATAATAATTCCTCAGCTAGGGTAGTAACAAATGGACTAATTTCTTCTTCATTTACCTCATCAAGATCAACTAGACAGTCCATTATCTCCGGCTTTATTTGTTTTGGTGATTGAGCCTTTGGCTCAATCTATTAGACAGAATGCCAATGTTAAAGATATTAGTGTTAGGGAAGATGAATATAAAATTAATCTATTTGCGGATGATGTGTTAATTTATTTAACAAATCCTAAAGAAACTTTAGTATATTTAAAGACATGTTTGGAACAATATGGAAAAATGTCTGGGTATAAAATTAATTTGGACAAGAGTGAATTGTTACCTGTTTCAAATGAAGATTATTCAGAGTGTAAACAGATCACCCAGTTTCGTTGGTCTGATAAGATAAAGTACTTAGGAGTGATAATAAACGTGGAATATTGTCAGTTATATCAGTTGAAATATATACCATTGTTAAGAAAAATTAAAGCAGATTTGAAGTGGAAAGATTTACCTTTAACTTTAATATGAAGGATGAATTGTATTAAGATGAATGTGTTTCCACATATACAGTATGTTTTTCAATCTAAACCTTGTTTTTTCACCTACAGTTCATTTATTTTTGTGGAAGAATAAATTATCTAGAGTTTCACTGTGAAAATTGACATGGAAATATGTGTGATAGGTTACCAAATTTTGGTAAATTTCAGTTACCATATTTTGAAAAGTATTATGAGGCCGCACAATTGAAATTTATTAATCCAATGTTAGATAGAGAACAAACTCCTATACGGGCCAGAGTAGAATTAACTCAACTTTTAGAAAATTATTGAAATTCTTTTATTTATAAGTGGAGACCAAGTTTTTTGAAGTCTTATAATGCTGCTGTATTTTGACATTTAATTGAAATTTAGTATAAGAGAGATTGTATAATTGGAGGAAAGGGTAAAATCACTGGTCAGACTCCAATATATAATTGCTTTTATTTTTTTGGCTTTAGCTGTTGCAAGAAAATGTACAGCAGTAACATGGAAAGATGATGTAGAGATTAGTATTCAAAGATGGGATAATGAATTGAAATCTTGTATCTATTTAGAAAAAATATCATAGACTACCTAATAATTATTATTTTTTTATTAAAATGTGGGATCCATATTTTAAATATATGGGTCTTATTATATGTTAATTAAGATATTTTAATTATTCTTTATGTATGTTATGTTGAGGCATTTTTAGACTTTTAGATAAGGCTCCATTAGTAAGTAGAAGTAAGGGTAGTTTGGATTTTTTTAGGGGCGTGGAGGGGTTGGGGTTGCAGTTGTTTATTAATCTATTAATTTAAAACTGCATTTTACTAATGTATTTTTGTAACAGGGTTTATTTATTGTATTATCTTTTAAAAATATTATAAATAAAGTTTTAAAAAAAAAGGATGACCAAAACAAGAGTTTTAAGGTGATGGGCAATTTTTCACACAAAAATTGCTGGGTATAAGGAATGAGCTAGAGGAAGTAGTGGAGGTGGGTACAATTACAACATTTAAAAGATATTTAGATGGACATGTGGATAGGAAGGATTTAGAGAGATATGGGCCAAACATAGGCAAATGGAACTGCTCAGATAGGCCTCTTGATCAGCATAGATGAATTGGGCCAAAATTCTGAGTTTAAATCAATGGTTCTCAACCTTTGTCTTTCCATTCACATACCCTATGCCACAGGTGCTCTGTGATTAGTAAGGGATTGCTTAAGGTGGTATGTGGGTGGAAATAAAAAGTTTGAAAATCATACCTAATTGACTTGTTATGTGCATGGCTTCATAACTCCAAAGGAAATGGGCTAATGACAATTTTTCTCAAGGAAAATATTTCAGTAATAATTGGGTCTAGAGCAATGATTCTCAACCTTCCCTTCCCACTCACATAAGACCTTAAGCAATCCCTTACTAATCACAGAGCACCAATGGCATAGGGATTACTTAAAGTGGTATGTGAGTGAAAAAAAAAGGTTGAGAACCATTGGTCAAGATGGAAGCACAAACAGCAAGCATCAAAGAGAAATAAAACAATTCACTCCTGAAGACAGGTGACTGTGTTCAGTTTTGAGTTTCTTTGATACAAGGCAGTGGAATGATTCAGCAAGATTAAATCAGAAATGAAAAGCTTGGGGCATGGCAAGATGGCGTAAAACCAAGATGTAGGTTCTGTCTCTCCCTGGAAAGACTAATTAATGCCCGAGTTATATGAACCGTTTAAAAGTTAAAAAGCTTATTAGATGTATTATTAAGTGCTGGGGCTGCAAGAAATGAAGAAAGGAAAAGGTCAGAAGCAGAAGAAATTAGTTATTAAAGTTGTTGGATAAAGTGAAAAATCTGAGCCTACCGAGCAGAAGAAGCACCAGGATCAATTAAGTATGGAACCCAAGCCACAGAGGATGTCTCTGGATCAACTTGAAAGAAGATCGATGTCTCCGGGGATCCGGCCGATCAAAGATGGCACTGACATCAGCCAGGATGCCCATGGAAGCAGTGCCATCAGCGTGGCCAGGGGGGTGAGCTGAGCGGGGTCATGCAGGGGAACAAGCAGGATAGCGCTGTAGGCAGCACTTCAGTGTGTGATGATGTGCCTGCAATTGCACATTACTACACAACAGGCCCAATGAACATGTGCCCGACGTCACGTTTCCATGAGGTCCTCGATCGATTTCGCGCTGCAGGGGGGGACCTGTTCCACATTGAGCTAATGAAGTCGGCCCGATGTTTGATAGGGTTCAAACACGCAGCATGGCGACTAGAGAGGATATACTGGTACATGAAGTTGATGAAGAAGAACAAATCAAATATCTGGATGAAGAAGATCAAGAGTTGTTATTGATGGCAGCTGAAGCAATGGAAGGTGTGATAGTACAGATTCTATCACCAATGTGTATATGTACATATGTACAGATGGTAGTGTAGGATGACTGTGATTGGCTGAGAGTGTAGCCACACCTACTGGGAGGTCTTAAAGGATTGCTCCTAGCCAGGCCAGGTCATTCTGGACTGGTCGACCTAGTCTTTTAGTTAATAAAAGCCTTGGTTTGGATCAACAAGTCTTTGGTTCTTTCGACGCGCATTACAATTTTATTAACTAAAAAAAAATTTTGAAGGGATGGAGCATATGCTATGGCTGGAACACCTAGACATCGACCCTCAGTCAGCTACAGCCTCGAATGACTTTAAGCACTGGGTGAGGTGCTTCGAAACATACTTACAGCTCTCTGATCCTGCCATGATAGAGGACAGCCATCGACTACTAATATTGATGACTATGGTGTCCCCGAGAGTCTACCAGAGTGTCGAGGACGTGGCCACTTACGCCGCAGCCATGAAGGTGCTGAAAGGGCTCTACGAGCGACCAGTGGACAGGGTCTGTGCTCAGTACAAACTTGATACAAGGAGGCCACAGCCCGGTGAGTCCTGTAAAGCTTATATTCAGGCACTAAGGTCAATGGGCAGGGACTGTGCCTGCACAGACAGAACTGCTGCGGAGACCACAGACAATCTCATTCAGGATGCCTATGTGGCCGGGGTTCGAACGAATGAGGTGAGGCAGCGTCTGCTAGAGCATGGGGGAGGAAACCTAGAGGATATGATCCAGATCGCAGAGACGATGGAGGCTGTGATCTTAAGTATGGATGTGTACTCTTGGGGCTGGACCCCACCCTCTGATGTAAGTGCGATGCCCTCCCTCTACCTACTACTGCAGCTACGCTGCCTGATGCAACCCCAAAGTGTTATTTCTGTGGGAGGAACAAGCACAGCAGGTCCCAGTGCCCAGCGAGAAAAGCCAGGTGCCAGAAGTGCCTTAAAAACAGCCACTTTGCTGCAGTCTGTCGCTCCAAAATGGCCACTGTCAAACACAGTGCCAAATCGTCACTTCCCATTTCAAACACTTCTTCCTCAGAGCTCTCATCCAAAGAGAGCAAGGACTCCACCATGCGGTAGTGCCTGACGTCATGGGGCAGATGCCAAGTGCGCAAGGTACAACCCACCCTTGCAGCAATGACATTCACTCTAACGTCCGACCAGGCCCCAGCCCCGACCTCAATGCCCGCAGCCGCCGCTGATCAGAGATACACCGCCGCCGCTGCTGACTGGGGACATGCCGACACTGCCGACCGGGGACACGCTGATGCTGCCAACCCAGTACCCGCCGACGCTGTCGACCGGGGTCCCGACACTGCCATCCGGGGATCCGCCACCGCTGACCGCCCCACCACCAATGGCAAGTAGCAACCCCCAACACTTACCTTTGGCTTCATGCAGCAACACCACCTCCCTGACACTGTTTTTTCAGGCCCCAGTGTTTGCGTGACGTCATCACACACACGTTGCATGACATCATCAGGCAGGTCTCCACTGTCTACATTACAAGTCTCTGCATCAATAACCCTCGACCAGGACTTCCCCCAACCCCTCACAAAAGCAATGGAACTGATTAAAGTGCATGGACACTATACCACTTGTTTATTTGACTCTGGGTCAACTGACAGTTTTATCTGCCCAGACCTGGCCCACCGTTGCAGACTAGCTATTCTCCCCACTACACAGAGAATTTCATTGGCGACCAGATCGCTCTTGACTGGGGTAAAGTGGTACTGCGTGGCAACCCTGAAAGTCCAGGGCATCCCGTTCACAGACTTCAAACTATTAGTCCTTCCCCAATTGTGCACCCCTGCTCTGCTGGGATTGGATTTTCGGTGCCAATTTCAAACCATTTCCCTGCACTTTGGGGGGCCTCACACTCCGCTCTCTGTCTGTAACCACTCCACCCCAGAAGCCTTCTGCCAGCAGCAGCCCGAGCCACCCGCCCCAGCGCCCCGGGGCCTCACCTGTAGTCTCTCCACCCTCCGAGTTGCTCCGCCAGCACGTTTTGCAAATCTCACCCCTGGCTGGAAGCCTGTGGCCACCAAAAGTCGGCAATATAGTTAGGAAATTTATCACAAATGAGGTGCGCAGACTGCTGGATGAGGGCATTATCGAACCTAGCTCGAGTCCATGGAAGGCCCAGGTAGTAGTTGTTACAAACGGGGAGAAGCCGCGGATGGTGGTTGACTACAGCCAGACAATCAACTGCTTCATGCTCCTGGATGCGTACCCCCTTCCACGAATCACAGATGTGGTGAATCAGATCGCCCAATACTGTGCATTTTCCACCATTGATTTACGTTCGGCCTATCATCAGCTCCTGATCCGTTAAGAAGACAAACCTTGAGGCTAATGGGTGGCTGTATCAATTCCTCCTTTGGAGTCAAAAATGGTGGGAAATGGACCGGATGGTGGACCAGAACCGGTTTGGACAATGTCACCATCTTTGGCCATGACACAGAGGGTCATGATGCCAACCTTGAGAAATCTTTTCACACTGCAACTCGGCTGAACTTGACCTACGATTTCGACAAGTGTGCCTTCCGGACCACTCGATTCGCAATTCTGGGTTGTGTGATGGTGAACGAGGTGGTCATGCTGGACCCTGACTGCAAGCATCCCCTCATGGACTTGCTCCCCCCCACCCCCCACACCCAGAAGGCACTCAAATGCTGCCTGGGTTTTTTCTCCTACTATGCCCATTGGGTTCCACACTATGCCGACAAGGCACGGCCACTCATCAAGACCACCTCCTTCCCCGTCAACAGAAGCCAAAGCGGCCTTCGACTGCATCAAATTGGACATCGCTGCTGCAACGCTGCACACCATCGATGAGTCCATTCCGTTCCAAGTCAAAAGCAATGCGTATGACTTTGAACCAGGCCGGCCGGCCAGTCGCCTTCTTCTCCAGAACCCTCCAGGGTCCTGAGAGCCGACACTCCTCTGTCGAGAAGGAGGCCCAGGCCATAGTCTAGGCAGTACATCGTTGGAGATACTACCTCACTGGCAGGCACTTTGCGCTGCTGACCGACCAACGCGCGGTCTCCTTCATGTTTAGCAATTCCCAGCAAGGTAAGATCAAGAATGACAAAATTGCCAGGTGGAGAATCGAGCTCTCCACCTTTAATTATGACATAAACACAACGACCCGCCAGATGCGTTTTCCAGGGGGACTTGCACCAACTTGAAACTGGACAGGCTACAGAAACTCCACTAGGAGTTCTGTCATCCATGGGTCACTAGATTCACGCACTTTGTCAAATCTCGCAACCTACCCTACACGTTCGAGGAGATTCGCTCCATGACCCGGGCCTGCCCAGTGTGCGCTGAGTGCAAGCCCCACTTCTTCCATCCGGAGAACACCCACATCATCAAATCCACCCGCCCCTTTGAGCGTCGCAGCGTAGATTTCAAGGGGCCCTTACTGTTGACCAACCGTAACACCTACATCCTTACGGCCATCGACGAGTACTCCCGCTTCCCGTTCGCTGTGCCCTGCTCGGACATGACTGCCTCCTCTGTCATAGAGGCCCTGCACAGCATCTTTGCCATCTTTTCGGGTACCTAGGTTACATCCACAGTGACCGGGGGTCCTCGTTTATGACCGCGGAGCTGCGACAGTACCTTCTGGAATGTGATTTTGCTTCAAGCAGGACCACCAGCTATAACCCATGTGGTAATGGGCAAGTCAAAAGAGAGAATGCCACCGTCTGGAAAGTGGTTACGCTTGCCCTCCGGTCCAAAGGTCTCCCCACCTCTTGCTGGCAGGATGTGCTCACTAGTGCCCTACACTCCATTCGCTCCCTCCCATGCACCGTGACCAATGCCACCCCCCCCCCTCCCAACATGAAAGGATGTTCTCTTTCCCGAGGAAATCTGAGTCAGGTATGACCATACCAGCATGGCTCACGGTTCTCGGTCCAATCCTTTTACGACGCTACGTCCGGTACTCTAAGAATGACCCCTTGGTTGACTGAGTGACTCTGCTCCATGCGAACCCGCATTATGCCTACGTTCAGTACCCAGATGGACGGGAGGACACAGTTTCGGTAAGGGACCTAGCCCAAGTCGGATCAGATGCAGCAGTGCCTTTAACCCAACCTCCCCCTATTCCTTCTCCCCCAGGTCATGTGCTTGAACAAAGGGACCAGCACCACCCCATCAGCTCAGGCCAGACTGTCGACAACAGCGTTGGGGAATTGAGCGAAGCAGTGGCCGCACCCTACAGGCCTGCCGGCAACAGGACTCCGGCGATCCAAATCCCAGCACCATGGCGGTCATGCCAGATGATCAGACCCCCTGATTGGTACAGCCCCTAACCTCCTTTCACCCTGGGGTCGGTTCTCAAAGAAGGGGTGAATGTGATAGTACAGATTCTATCATCAACGTGTATATGTACATATGTACAGATGTAAGTGTAGGATGACTGTGATTGGCTGAGAGTGTAGCCACACCTACTTAAAGGATTGCTCCTAGCCAGACCAGGTCATTCTGGACTGGTCAACCTACTTGTGATATGCTTCAGTCTTTTAGATAATAAAAGCCTTGATTTAGATCAACAAGTCTTTGGTTCTTTCGACGCGCATTGCAGAAGGTAGGCCTAGAACTACAAAAAATGGCTTCTCCTTTTAAATCTGTTCTTTCACCTACTTCTAATCCTTCACCTGGACCTGATGTGGTTACAATGTTTGAGGAGTTAACAAAACAGAATTAAAATATTATGACTTGTATAACTATTGGTTTTCATAATGTTGATGAACAATTTGTGGATGTGAAAAGTAAAATATCAGATGTGCGTGGAGAAATTGCTGCTATGAAAGAAGATCTTAATAAGTGTTTGCAGAGGATGAAGAACAGGAAAGATGTCAGAATGTGGAAGATAGAATGGATCAAATGGAAGAATCAGTATATGGATGGGATATGCTAAAGAATATGTTTATGCAAAAAAATTGATTCCTTGGAAAATTAAAGTCAAAGGAATAATGTAAAGATAGTTGGACTTTCAGAGGACTTTGAAGGTCAAGATCTTACAAAACTTTTTCATAAATGGATTCCAGAAATATTAGGGGTGGAAGCATTTCCTGATGGATTGGAATTGGATAGGGCTCATCGAGCATTAAGAAGAAAACCTTTTCCAGGACAACCTCCAAGAGCAGTTTTAATTAGATATTTGAGATATCAGGATCATGAGACAATTTTGCATCTTGCTGTGTAGAATGCTCGAGTTGATCAGAATCCAATAATGGTTCAAGGTAATAGAGTCTTTTTTTTATGCAGATTTAAGTCAGGAGGTTATTCAGCGGCGTAAGGAGTTTAATCAAACTGAAACAGTGTTGTGGAAGAAGGGTTATAGGGTGACATTTAGATATCCAGTTGTTTTGAAAGTATTTTATGGACCATCTCAATTTCAATATTTTGAGAAAGTTCAAGATGTTTTAACTTTTGGTAATTCTTTACCAGATAACAAGTTGAGTTTTGATTTTTCCAAGAAACCAGCAATCAACGTTTCTAAAGTCAAGAATGAAAATGGGAGTGAACTGCAGAAGATGGAGATGCTACAGTTGATTGATGTGGCGGAAGATATTATAAAGCAGTCTGTACAATCATTTTATAAGTCTTTCCGGGGAAAGGTAGATGATCCCGCTGAATTCGAAGTCATCTGCCACTAGTGGTACCGACGAGGTGCTTTGCAGTTTGGGGGGGAGGAAGGGAATTTTTGTGTTTATATTTTTGTTTCTTGGGTTATTAAATAAGAGGGGGGGGGAGTTTTTTTTCTTTTTTGGGGATTATTATTAGTTTTAGAAGGAGCCGGTTTTAATTGTAAGTGTAAATTTTGCTAAGTGCCACTCTATAGGTGATAATGAATAATTTGAATTTTGTGACGTTTAATGTTAAGGGATTAAATCATCCCATAAAACTGAAATGGGTATTGGATTATATTAAAAAGTTGAAGGTGGATATAGCATTTTTGCAAGAAACTCATTTAACTGAGAAGGAACATTTGAAATTGAAAAGACATTGGGTAGGACATGTGATTGCTTCATCTTTTAATTCTAAGGCCAGAGGAGTAGCTATTTTGGTAAATAAGAAAATACCATTTATTTTGGATTCCTTTTTTGTTAATGCTGGTAGGATTTTGGTGGTGAATTGTACATTTTTTTTGGAAGCTTGGACTTTGATGAATGTTTATGCGCCAAATAAGGATGATGAAGTATTTATTATAGATACTTTTTAAAATTAGAAACCAATCAAATGGAAATATCTTAGTAGGAGGGGACTTTGATTGTTGCTTAGATCCTTTGTTGGATAAATCTCCAAAGAATTTAAAGAGAACTAAAATGGCAAAGAGAATTATTGAGGTAATGAAAGATTTAAATTTGGTAGAAATATGGAGAAAATTGAATCCTACTGAAAAAGATTATTCTTTTTATTCTGTGCGGCATAATTTATTTTCTAGAATTGACTTATTTTTAGTTTCAGCCCAATTGCAAGGTAGATTTATACATGTTGAGTATAAAAGTAGAACATTATCTGATCATTCGTTGTTTGTCTCTTGTTTGGGTACTGAGAAGGTAGGAAATACTTATTGTTGGAGATTTAATGAGATGTTATTAAAAAGTCCTGAGTTTATATTAGAGAACAAATTACTTTTTATTTACAAAGAGTAAATTTGTTTTATGTACTAAACACTACTAAAAGTTGTAATCTTTGAGATGATATGTAAATCCTTGGTACCATTTGTGCTTTTAAGTAAACATTACAGTATGGAAATTAGATTGTATCAAGTGCATTCACCAAGGCAAATAGCGCCTTTGGAAGACTACACAAAAGAGTCTGGAAAAACAACCAACTGAAAAACCTCACAAAGATAAGCTTATACAGAGCCATTGTCATACCCACACTCCTGTTCGGCTCCGAATCATGGGTTCTCTACCGGCATCACCTATGTCTCCTAGAATGCTTCCACCAGCATTGTCTCCGCTCCATCCTCAACATTCATTGGAGCGCCTTCATCCCTAACGTCAAAGTACTCGAGATGGCAGAGGCCGACAGCATCGAGTCCACGCTGCTGAAGATCCAGCTGCGCTGGGTGGGTCACATCTCCAAAATGGAGGACCATCGCCTTCCCAAGATCGTGTTATATGGCGAGCTCTCCACTGGCCACCATGACAGAGGTGCACCAAAGAAGAGGTACAAGGACTGCCTAAAGAAATCTCTTGGTGCTTGCCACATTGGGCTGATATCGCCTCAAACCGTGCATCTTGGCGCCTCACAGTTCGGCAGGCAGCAACCTCCTTTGAAGAAGACCACAGAGCCCACCTCACTGACAAAAGACAAAGGAGGAAAAACCCAACACCCAACCAATTTTATCCTGCAACCGCTGCAACCGTGCCTGCCTGTCCCGCATCGGACTTGTCAGCCACAAACGAGCCTGCAGCTGACGTGGACATTTATCCCCTCCATAAATCTTCGTCCGCTAAGCCAAGTCAAAGAGAGAAGAAGAAGAGTACCTGAAGTATGTTAAACTGAAGATAATTCGTTGAAACAATGGCAAATATAAAATTGAACCAGGGTCTTCAGAACCAACATTTACTGACACCAGGTATCCATCAAGCTATGTTATTATTTTACCTGCACCTCTAATATTGCTTGAATTGATAGAAAATATAGGTAAAGAGCAAGTATAAAATAACAGGGGTGTTTCCACAAGACAGATTTACATAATTTTGCACCAGATTTAAATTCAATCCTGTGAAAGGTCTGTTGACTTGAATGGTTGAATGCTCACAAACTTCTTTTTAAATTCTACTGATTAAAAAGCAAAGAAATGATACTGTGAATTGCCTTTCAGTATGCTGTAGAGGAAAATTCACTTACTTCTCACTTTTCTGCCTGAAAATTTTAACAACTTTTCATGATGATTATATCCAAATATAGAACAGTACAACACAGGAAAATTATGTCTGTGCTAACCATTATGCCAAGTTAAACTAAGCCCAACTATTAGTACATGATCAATATTTCTCCGTTCAGTGTGTGTTCATGTGCCTGTCTAAATGACTCCCAAATGTCACTGTTGTATCTGCTTTCACCACATTCCCTGGCAATGTCTTCCATGCACAATCTCAGGTCATATGCAATTTATTTTATTGGCTCTTGAAATGCATTTCTAAAGAAAAAAAAATCAAAATTAAATAAAGAACAACATTTACTTTTGGCTGTTCCCTCGTTCTGCTCATAATCTGGACAGGAACTTTACCACAGTACTGATGAAGTGCCTTACTGTTGGGATATAGCATCTTGCGTGAGGTGCAAAAGCAAGATTCGATTTGCTTATTTTGCTGTGTGTAAAATATACCATGACATTATTTAAAGAGAAAGCAATTCCTTTGGTGGATTGGTCAAAATTCATTTCACAGGAAACAACACAACATTCAGACCAGTTGTTGCTTTAGGCATCTTGATTTTAGCTGCTTCTATGTGGTAAGATAATTGTGGTTCAATCATTTCCTTAATAATCCTTCTGCAAAATTTTCATTAAAACCCTCGAATTTCCTCTCTTACAGTTTGAAGGAAGACCTTTTTCACACAGACCACAAAGCTTCAAGAAGGGTCACTGCCTCCTTTTTAACAGTAACTGTGGATGGGGTAACTGATGCTGGTCTTGATAATCACATCAACATTTAGGGGATTAATTCTTATAGTGAGAACTTGATAACCAAGTGGTCAGGCATATTTTCAGCCTCTTCAGATTAAATTAGGATATTTTGCTGCTTTGATTTTCTGTCCAGTATCTATAGATTAAATTATACTTATTTTTAAAGATATTTGATAAAAAAGTCATAATTGTTTTTTACACAGCCACTTCTTTCTGGGATATTTGCAGCTTTTTTACATTATGCCTGCTGTTTAAAAAGCACCAACTGGAGGGTCATTCCCATCCCACTTTTTTTCCGGCAGCAGAGGTAGTAACAATGGTGGATCTCCCTTTGTGTAAAAAGGTAGTCTGGCATCCCGGTACCAACTCGATAAAGATGTGTTTGTGTACTGTTTTTTTAGTGTAATTATGGATAAGCATTTAAAACTTAGACAAACCATGCAAGTAGGACAATCTCTTTAATAATAATACCATTGTCCCACTCTCTCCCGGCAGCCCGCAATTATACAGCAAAGGTAAAAGGTAGAGTCGATCTGGCAGACTTGGTAAAATATGACTGGCAGGCACTTGGGGTTTAGCCCATCTCAGATGTCTATGCATGTTTCCATAAATGCAGAAGTCTGAAATGAACTGGAAATTAAATGAGTTGGTTGTGAAATAATCAGGAGTGCAGTGCTGCAGGACCACACGGGAGTGCTACTCCTGCACCTCTGGAAAAAATACAGCCAAAAAAAAAACAGGGAATTGAAATAACTGTAGTGGGTTTGAAGAGCAGTGGCAGCGGTCGCATGTAGAACACAGCAGGGATTTCGGGGAAGTGGGTGTTGGGGTGGGGGATGAGAAAGTGCATGTGCACGTGATGTCAGATACACTGGGAAGTTTGGGACCATTTTCATTTCCAGCTCCTCTGATGAAACCACGTGCTCAGCAGCGGGATAAAGAAAGAGAAGAAACTGAAGAGGAAAACAACAAAAAAGTGAGTAACAGAAACAATAAAGTGAAAGAGAGAGTTGAGAAGAACCAAGGCCAGGAGAGCGGGGGGCTGGGGCAGGTTAAACTGGGGTTGCGTGGGCCGGAAGAGCTGGGGGGAGGGGGCTAGGGGGCCGAGGCAAAACTGGGGGGGGGGGAATCCGGGGAAGCCAGGGGGCTGGGGAGAATGGGGAAGCTGGGGGGTCGGTTAAGCTGGGGAGTCAAGATAAGCCAGGGGGGTCAGGGAAGCTGGGATGTCAGGGAAGATGTTAAGCCGGGGGATTGGAGAAGCTGGGGAGGCAGGTTAAGCCGTGGCTGGGGAAGATGAAGCCAGGGCCAGGGAAGCCAAAGCCAGGCGGCCAAGGCTGGAGAAGCTGGGGATTTGGGGAAGCCGGCGGGGGGGGGGGGGGGGTGCTGGGGAAGCCAATGCCAGGGGGCTGTGGAAATCAGGGAGGCAGGTTAAGTCGGTGGGTTAGGGAAGCCAAAGCTGGAACATGGAGAGCCAAAGCTGGGGAGGACAAGACCGGGGAAGCTTGGGACAAGGGAAGCTGGGGGGGCAGGTAAGCCAGAGGGGGCAATGTAAGTTGGGGGTTTGGGGAAGCTAAAGCCAGGTCCAGGTAAAGGTAGAAGTTCCATTATTGTCATGTAATACTACATTTAGAATGTTACATACATGAAATTTTTGACTTTGTCTACCATAAAGAAGACAGAGAGTCGCCACTTCGTTCAGTGCCTCTCACAGAAATGAGGCCCCCAGCAAGGAATAAACTTGCAACCCCTGCTTTACAAGACCAGAGCTCTAACCACTGAGCTATCGGAGCTTAGAAAGGGATTAATCATACCTAATTGACTCATTATGTGCACAGTTTCATAACTCTAAAGGAAATGGGCCAATGATAATTTCTCTCAAGCAAAATATTTCAGTAACAATTGCGTCTAGAGCAGTGATTTTCAACCTTCCCTTCCCACTCACATACCATCTTAAGGAATCCCTTACTAATCACAGAGCACTGATGGCATAGGGATTACTTAAGGAGGTATGTGGGTGAAAGAAAAAGGTTGAGATCCATTGCTATGTATCAATACTTGCAGTAGATTTTCCCACACTACATTATAAATTGTGCATGTTTTATTAAATTGTGTGCGTATTTTCCATGCTCTTTTATAAATGATATGCATATGTTTTATTAAATTGTGTGCATATTTTCCCATGCTTTTTTATGAATTGTGCATTGTTTTATTAAATTGTGTGCATGTTTTCCCACACACATTTATAAATTGTGCATGTTTTATTAAACTGTGTGCATATTTTCCCATGCTCATTTATGAATTATGCATGTATGTTTTATTAAATTGAATGTGTATTTTTCTGTGCTCATTTATAAATTGTGTGTGTATGTTTCATTTATGAATTATGTGTGTATGTTTTATTAAATTGTGTGTCTTTTCCCACATTCATTTAGAAATTGTGCACATATGCTTTATTAAATTATGTGCATATTTTCCCATGGTCTTATATAAATTATGCCTATAAGTTTTATTAAATTGTGTGCCTATCTTCCCATGCTATGTTTTAAATTATGCGCATATGTTTTGTTAAACTGTGCATGTATTTTCCCATGCTCTTTTATAAATTGTGCACATTTTATTAAATTGTGTCTGTATTTTCCCACGCTTTTATAAATTGTGTGCTTGTGTGTTTTATTCCCATTCTGAATTTCCGATGCTCTTCAATTACTTGTTGTGTGTTAATTGAAGTAATGTTTGATTACAAACCTTTGTGCCCAGACTTGTCTCTTTTAAATCTG
Source organism: Narcine bancroftii (assembly GCF_036971445.1). Lineage (NCBI taxonomy): Eukaryota > Metazoa > Chordata > Chondrichthyes > Torpediniformes > Narcinidae > Narcine > Narcine bancroftii. The sequence goes on along the minus strand of NC_091471.1, from coordinate 52,642,592 downwards.
ACACTTTCTCAATACAATAATGACTAGTGTGGGGGCCAACAGCGGGCCAGTGGAAGAGTCTCCCAATAGCCCACCACCAGGCCCCAATTGAGCCATGCAGCGATGTTGATCACTGATGGCATTATTCACTGTTACCACCCTAATTTCAACAAGACCCAGGGATATATTTCTGAGCCATTTCTTTGGAAAAAGCGTGGGTCTAACATGCCATCAAATACCATATGTTATATGTGACAATAGATGCCAACGCTATGTGTTACCTCTTTTACTCCTGGAATGCGGACTTGCTGTGTAAAAAGACATACTGACCAGGTGTTTTTCTGGTTTGGTTCAGGTCAGTGTGAATGACCAAAGCCAGCTTAATGCCAGGACATATTTATGGCAATATCGTGGGATTTCTGTGTGAATAGAGTTCAAGACTTTAAACTCTGGAGGTTTTGGTCAACAGGATTCTCAAATACAAGGTGCCAACTGCCTGATTTTTCTTAGAAGTCATCAGTAAAGTCAGGAATGGATCTATGATTGAGCTTACCACGCAGTGTACAGTGGACAGATTTGTTTTGATACAAATGGAGATGATGATATGCTCTTTCATATTATGCATAAATGTGTTAGCATATTATCTAGTGCACTTCAAGACAATCAGCCATCTTCATACTCAGAAGCATCATCTGCAGCAGTCCTTGGATATATCATCCCTAGCAAGTGGACTTGCCACTCTTATACCCCTCCCCATCCCACCCCCATCACTGCCACCGCCTTAGCTCATTTGCACATAACCCCTGCCTAAGGAAGGCAGACAAAATACTAAAGATCTAATCTCACCCCAGTCACAATCTCTTCACCCTCCTCCCATGTGGGTCAGACATGCCCGGCCACAGTAGCGGCAAAGGAAATTCTGTTCTGGGTTTGGTGTTGCTGTGTCATGGTTCTTTCTTCATCTCCTTTTGTCCTCAAGGCCAGTCTTGCATGCATTCTCAAATGATGAGACAGACTGGTGAATGGTGTGTCGCTAGGCCATGCGATTGGAGGCTAGAACAGACCACTGGTGATGGTCAATGTGACAGGCACAAAAGGATTTCTTCAGAAAGTCCTTGTGCCTCTTTTTCGAGCCCTTCTGTCATGGTGGCCAGTGGCGGACTTGCCATACGGCACAATCTTAGGCAGGCGATGATCCTTTATCCTAGAGACGTGCTATGCCCGATGGCTTCAGCAGCATGGTCTCGATGCTGGTAACCTCTGTCTGTTCCAGGACTTCAATGTTGGTGACAAAGTCACTCCAGTGGATGCTGAGGATGGTGTGGAGGGAGTGTTGGTGGAAGCCACTCAAGGAATTGTAGGTGGCGATGGTAGGTGACCCACAACTTAGAACTGTACAGGAGGGTGGTCAGTACAACGACTCTAGACACACTGATCTTTGTACCTTTCTTCAGATGTTTGTTGTTCCAGGCTCTTTTGTACAGCCTGCCAAATGCGCTGTTTGCCTTTGCCGGTCTGTTGTCAATCTCTTTATCAATCTTGGAATCTCTTATATAAAATCACCTGAAGAACCTATGTATATTGAGAGATGTTTAAAGATGTATGTGTCAATTGTATGTTCTCTCTGTCCACGTGGATTTCCTCAGGTGCTCTGATTTCCTCCCACATCCCAAGAATGTACGAGTTAGTAGGTTAATAGGGCACATGGGTGTATTTAGATGGTGAGCGCTCATGACTGGAAGGTCCTGTTACCCTCCTGTATCTCTAAATAAAATTAAAGAAAGCCATTCATCAAAGCATTTTGTTGTAGCTAGCCTTTAAGCACAATTTTCTGCACCTCCATAGGCCTGTCAGACGCAGGCAGAAATGCTGAACATTAGATAAGTGAAGGAGATCCCCAAAACCTTTTAGTATTAGAGTAAGAAAGTAAATAATGCTTTGCTGAAAACCAAGCCACTAATCCCATTTCCTAAATAAAGCACGAAAGAGTTTGGCATTTCCATGGTTTGGCAGGACTTCCAAAAGTTCACTTCTTATTGACTACACTCCAACGTGGCCATGCATGCCCCTAGGCTGAATACAGTACCATTCATAAACAGAAAGACTGACTGTTCCACAAATGTTTATGTGGTTTTCAAGTACAGGATCACAATCAAGAGAGCAAATGTACTTTATCCCGCAGCTCTTTCCATTGAAAGGCAGCCAAAAGGCTGAGATAATTCCTAGAATAGCATTTGGGGAATCAAGCTTTTGGCTGCCAGGCTCAAAAGGATCCATGAGATGCATAATGTGATAATTGGACCCACTATGGTCATGTTGCCTTTCAGCAAACTCAGGGAACTGGAGCCTTTGCAACTGGATTCTTGACTTCTTCATTGGAAGATCCCAATCATTGATGATGAACAACATCACATCCCCCTCATTGATCATTAACGCAGAGACATGTCAAGGTTGTGTGCTTAATTCTATGCTCTATTCCTTTAATAACCACAAATGCATAACAAGGTGAGCTCCATACATTCACAGACAACCCCACAGTTGTTGGCTAAAGAATGGGTTACGATGAGTCTGAATATAAGATGATGATCGATAAACTGATTAAATGGTGCCAGAATAATACTTTTGCTCTTCTCATCAATGTTCTATTTAAAAAAAATATATAATCACGATAATAGCCCTTTTGGACTACGAGCCCAAGCTGCCCAATTACAGCCAATTGACCTACAACCCCCAGGATGTTTTGAACGGTGGAAGGGAACTGGGGCCCCCGGGGAAACTCACGCAGAAACGGGGAGAGTGTACAAACTCCTTATGTCAGCGTTGGATTTGAACCCTGTTCCCAATCGCTGGCTTAACTGTTGTGCTCAAAGCATACCTGGTGTGTAGGTTAATTGGGTGTAAATTGGGCAGCATGGACTCATGGGCTGAAATGGCCTGTATGTCTAAATTTAAAAAAAAATTAAATTAACTATACGCTAACTGTGCTGCTTTTTGTTAGACCCTTTTGTGGACTTTAGGACGAGGAATCCACGATTTTTTTTCATTGACAAGACAGTAGTGGGGAGGGTTTGAGGATTGGTGGATCCTGGCCAACCACATATCAGAGGACTTGTACTGTGGACAGCACTTCAGAGCAACTATGAAGAAGGCACATGGACCACGTCTACTTTCTAAGGACTCTGAGAAAATTCAGCATGTTGCTCCATTTAAGAACAATCTAAAACTCTACTGTGGAAAGTGTAACTGGTTGCATGATTTGGAAACTTATGTGACCAGGAATGCAGAGGCTGCAGAAAGTGGCAAACCTAGTGTGGGGCGCTGTTAGACAGAATCACACATGCACAAGGTAAAGACTGAACAACAGGCTTTAATCCACAAAAACCTCCACAGAGCCAGGCTGGCTGTGGCTGCAGCAACTCAGTGTGAGGCCCCGGGAGGCCGGCGCAGGCTTATATCCTGGAGGGTGATTGACACCTGACCGGGTGGGGCTTGATCCGTTCAGGCTGATTGATTGGCAGCTGGCCAGGTGTTGTCCTGTCCCCTTACACTCCTGCAGGTACAGAGGTTTCCCCCTGCAGTAGGCTGGTGGTGTACCATCACACCTAGGCAAGCCCATCACAGCCACCAACCTCCCATCCACTGAAAACCTCAACATGCTGCCAAAAGAAGGCAGCCAACATCATAAATGATCAAGTACTTTGCTCAGGCTCTCTTCGCATTGCTATCTTCAGGTAGAAGATATAAAAGCCTCGTCCGGCACTTTTAGGTACAGAGATAATTTTTTTCCCGCAGCAATTGAGATCTTGAACTTCTCTGTACTACCCTAAGCCTAACCATAAACTCTTCCAGGACAACTATGTGCGCCTACTGTAATATCACACTTTTTTTGCACTCATTGCAATTGTGAATCAAAGCTTGGATATTTAATAATAAAACACAAAAGTCTGTAGACACTGTGGTTAAAGTAAAAACACAATGCTGGGGAAACTCAACCGGTCAAACAGTGTCCTTTATGTAGCAAAGATAAACCTTAAAGAGTACAAGCAAAGATAAGCGATGTTTTGGGCTTGAGCCCTTCATCAAGGTATGGAAAAATGTTAGCAGCGGTCTGAATGAAAAGATAAGGAGGGAGGGTGCGAAGAGGACCATGGTCCCAAAGGCAGGAGATAATTGGTGGAGAATGGAGGGAGGGCACAGCAGCAAGGGGGGGGGGGAGGAGGGATGGCTAGGTGAAGAGAGAGGAAAGGGGAAGGTGTTGGAGAGCTGAGGAAAAGAAGCCAGGGGAAGGGAAGGAAGGGAGAATGGACAGTAGGTTAGCAGAAACTAGAGAAGTAGATGTTGATGCCATCCAGTGGGAGAGAGCCCAGATGGAAAATTAGGTTTTGTTCCTCCAATGTACGGGTGGTCTTGATGGGATAGTGACATGCACAGATACGTGAGTATGGGAATGGAATGCAGAATTGAAATGATTGGCCACTGGGAGATCCCTTTCTCTGATGTGGACAGAGAGAAGTTGCTCAGCAAAGGAATCACCCAGTCTGCACCTAGTCTCTCCAATGTAGTGAAGGCTACAAAGGGAGCACTAGATACAATAGATCATTCCTGTGGATACACAAGTGAAGTGGTAAGATCTTGTTCTAGGTGGTGGAAATTACAAAGCATAATGTGTTGCATGCGGAGGCTGGTGGGGTGGTTGGTAAGGACTAGGGGAATCCTGTGTTTGTTGCATCTTGGATCAGAGGGGGCCAGGGCAGATGAGTGGGAAATGGAGGAGATGTGGGTGAGGGCCAAGTTGATGGTGGTGGAGGGAAAGCCATGTTTTTCGAAGAAGGCAGCCATTTCAGATGATCTGGACTGGAAGACCTCATCTTGGGAACAGATGTGGCAGAGACAAAAAAATTGAGAGAATAGAATAGAATCCTTGCAGGGGACAGTAAGTGTAATTGAGGTAGTTGTGGGAGTTGGTTGGTTTGTAAAATATGTCAGTGGAAAGCTTGTTTCCTGAGATGGAGACAGAGACAGAAAGGGGAGAGTGGTGTCGGAGATGGACCAGGTGAGTTTGAGATCGGGGTAGAAGTTGGCAGTGAAATGAATGAAGTCGATGAGCTTATCAATGGTGCATGATGCAGCTCTGATGTAATTATCAATATAGTGGAGTAAGAGTCGAGTTCCAGATGGCATTAATATCGAATTCTCCAGTTTGTGTTAACCTACACTCCATTCTCCCTCCTTTCCCTTCCCCTTGACTTTTTTCCCTCACCTTTCCACCCCTTTCCCTCTCTATTCATTGAGCTATCCCTCCTCCCCCTGCTTGTTGCTGTGTCCTCTCTCCTTTCTCCACCTATTACCTCCTGCCTTTGGGACCAAGCTCTTCTCCCTATCCTCCCCCCTTCCATTTTTATTCGGAAGCCTGCCGATATTTTTCCATACCTTGATGAAGGGCTCAAGCCCGAAATGTCGGTTATGTATCATTATTTTTGCTATATAAAGTACACATTTTGACCTGCTGAGTTTCTCCAGCCTGGTGTTTTTACTTTAATAATTTTTACTATTTTTTTTGTCTCGTGTGATAACCTATTTATGCTTATTGTTTGTTGATGTATTTTGCACACTGTGTAGCTTCACCAAGCAAGAATTTCAGTCCATTGGTACATTAACCTATTTATGCTTATTGTTTGTTGATGTATTTTGCACACTGCGTAGCTTCACCAAGCAAGAATTTCAGTCCATTGGTACATTTTGCTTGTGTATAGGACAGTGAACTCTCATTCTCATGCTATTCTGGCGCTCAAGCTGTTTAGTGTTAGCCATAGACACTGGCGCTGCCAGAGCTGCTGTAATGGCAGCACTGGGATCCATGCAGAGTTTGGAGCAAAGACACAGAGTTCCACAGTGTGGTCCTACCACCCACTCCAACTACCAATGGCTCTGATTATTAAAGGAGCTTATTAAAATCCTGCAACTTTGGGGTCTGAGCCCAAGATGGCAGCTCCTGTGTTCAGCAGTTACCTTGAGGGGTTTCAGACACTGGGGGAGCAGAGAACAGGTGCAGGATGCCCTGATGAGAAGGAGAAGCGGAGGAAACGACCCAACAGGATAGTGACCACCAGTGAGGGTCTCTGCAGCTAAAGATAATGGGCTGTTGGTGACTCAAGATGCAGGCTGCTGTCTGCTGGCGGCTGTGGACAAGGGGCTCACACCCAGCTGGGGGCTGCTGGAGACTGGCTTGAGACTGGGTGAAGGAGTGTCGGAACCAGGATGCAAGAGATTGCTGGGAATGCTGAAGGCTTTCTGATCATGTCGAAGGTTTGGATCTGGAGCTCAGGTTGCTGTTGGTTTGGACCAAATTTGTGTAGTTATGAAGGCTGTGGGAGCACTGGAGGTGGGTCCTGGAGGTGCATTTGGGCAAGCTGCCTGTTAAAGTGATAAAATGTGTCTGTTGGCAGTAGAATATTGATTGTTCGTGGAATGAACAGCAAATGTATGTCTTTCTTTCCTGAGCAGCTTTTTTTTTCCATTTCTTAAAGTATGATTTTCAAAACCCTTTATGTAAAATAATAATGTGAAACAAATATCAGGTAATATAGTCATAACTCAGTGACTCTGGGTGACTGTCTTCTGCTTCTCTTTCTCTGACTGATTGGGGCACTGGGTAAGTTCTGCTGATCTTTGACGGTAGACTAAAGGAAATTTCATGTAATATTACATTTTCTGTTTTGTTACAAGGCAATAAAAGAATCTTGAATCTTGAATAGAATACAGTTTTCTGCACAGCAATTATCTACCAGTCGCAGCCATTTAAGTTTGGTCACTCAAGTTTCCCCCAGTACATTCCTTTAATCCACTGAAGAGAAGAAGCCCTATCCACAATTTATATTGCAATTAACTAGCCAGATAGAAAGTACAGATGAATGTTAAAACCAGATGGAAAGGAAATTTTCCAATTGCCATAACTTGTTACAAATCCAAATTTGGTCAAGTAGCTGATGGCAAAGCTTCGCTCCCAGAGGAACTCAACGCCTTCTACACCCAATTTGATGACAGTAACATTGAAGAACCACCCCTCCACACCCCCACATTCCCTAACAAACCCACCCTGACCGTATCTGAGGTTGACGTGCGTGCTGCCTTCAGGAGAATGAAAGCATCCGGCCTAGTTGAAGTTCCTGGCCAAGTACTAAACATCTGTGCTGATCAAATTACAGATGTATTCACGGATATCTTCAATATCTCACTCCAGCAGGGCATGGTACCCACCTGTTGAAACAGTGTCAATCACACCAGTGCCAAACAAGAGTGCAGAAACATGCCTTAACAAATGTCGACCAGTCGTATTTATATCAACAGTGTTGAAATGTTTTGAAAGGCCAGTAATGAAGCATATCAGCCCCTGTCTGAGCAGTGACATGGATCCATTCCAGTTCACTTTTCATGGCAACGGGTCTATGGTGGATCCCGTCTCACTGGCCCTACACAAAGCCCTGGAACATCTGAACTGAAAAGATGCATACATCAGGATGCTCTTTATCAGCTACATTTCAGCATTTAAAACCATCATCCCCTCAAAACTGATCAGAAAACTCCAAGACCTGGGAGTTAACATCCCACTGTGTAATTGGATCATGAATTTCCTCACCTCCAGACCACAATCAGTGAAGATTGGTATGAACTTCTCCTCAACAATCTCCACCAGTACTGGTGCACCACAGGGCTATGTTCTTAGCTCCCTGCTCTACTCACTTTACACTTATGACTGTGTAGCTCAGTATGACAATAACACTATCTAAACATTTGCCAATTATACCACAGTAGTGGGTTGTATAAAAGATGGGAATGAGGCTGCATACAGGATGGAGATTGAAACTTGGCTGGATGTTGCACTCAATGTCACCAAACTAAGGAGCTGATTGTTGACTTCAGGAAAGGACAACCAGAGGTGTACAATCCAGTGATCATTGGGGGTCAGAGGTGGAGAGAGTGAGCACATTTAGGTTCTTGGGAGTCACTAACTCGGAGGATCTTTCCTGGACCCAACACACCAATGGCATTGTGAATCAAGCACATCAGTGCCTCTACTCCCTCAGGAGTTTGCAGAGGTTTGGCAAATTTCTACAGATGTGTGGTGGAAAGTATGCAGACTGGCTGCATCATGGTCTGGTATGGGGATCCAACACCCTTGAGCATAAAGGTTTTCAAAACATAGATGACACAGCCCAGGACATCATAGGCAAAACCCTCCCCACCATGGAGTATATCTACTGGGAACTCTGCTTCTGGAGAGCAGCAGCAATCATCAAAGACCCTCACCACCCAGCACAAATTCTGTTCTCGCTGCTGCTATCAGGAAAGAGCTATAGATGCCACAGACTCACACCACCAGGTTCAGGAACAGCTGCTACCCATCTACCATCAGACTCCTCAGCGACAATATCAATCAGGGACTTTTACTTGTGTGCTTTATTGATTTTCTTTGGTCTCGCTGTATTGCATTGTGAGTTTGTTTGCATCCATTATCTGTTTACAATTCTTTTGATTGTTTTAATTTTTGCACTACCAATTAGTAATAATTAATCTTCGCCCGGAGTAAAAAGGAATCTCGGATTTGTATGTGATGTCATGTATGTACTTTGACATTAAATCTGAAATCTCAAATTTGAACAAGCTGATCAGTCCGATGCAGTAATCAGACAGATCTGAATTACCCCAAAGTTACTTTAATAATGTGCTACTAACCTCTCCAATTATACCTGGAGAGTAAAACATTGAAGTTGCTGGAAATCTAAAATAAAAACAGAAAGTGCTGGAAATGTTCAAAAGGCACCATCTGGGAGAGAGAAAAATAATGTTTACATTCAATGTCAACAAATTTAAGATGGGAATAGTAGGAAATCGTGTCTTTTTTAACTTGCACGGAAGGGATGGAGAACCGAAAGGGAATGTTTCTATTAGGGTGGAGATCAAGGGAGGAAGAATGGGACAAGTAGTGGTGGTGCTAGCTGAAATAGTGATGAAAATTTGCCACTGACAATGAATGCATCTGATGGAGGTGGAAAAAGAAATAAGATATGAATCAGAAGGGAGATAAATACGAACAACGATAGTACTTTGAAATTCAAAACATTGCAGATGTTGAAAATCTGTAATGAAACAGAACATTCTGAATCAACACAGGAGGCCAGGGATCATCTCTGGTGAGACAGTACAGAATTAAAAGTTATAAGATATGAATACTTTCATCAGAGCTAGCTAGATGTTTACTACACTAAACAGAGTGGTGCCTTATCTAAAGATGAGATACAGTTCCTAACGTAACACTAACATCATCAACCTGCAGTTGCAGTCTGACCTACAGAGCATTTCAAATATTTTATTTGTTTTATTCCATTGTTTCTTTTGGGGTCAGCTTTTAATTCAACCTCTTCTTCCCAATTATCTGACTTATTCTTCATTTTCAATGCAACATTGTATGCATCTATCTTCAGTGGGTTTTCTCCATAGTCTGCAATCAAGTCTCCCCCAGTCTGCCCTTTCTACTTTCTAACCTTGGATTCTGTTTTTAAACATTCTTCTATGGTAGACATGCCTTCAACTGATAGGTGCAGGGCTTAGGGATCCTCATTGTCCTTCCCTCATTCTTCAAAAATGCTTCTTAAAACCTGCTTCTGAGACCAATCCATCGTTGGGTTAACATCAAATACATTGAGGCATTACTCTTGCCAAATAGGGTTTGCTGAATTTTGTTATGTTATAGGTGTTTTGTTGATGGAAGTTATCAGAGGAAAAAATGAAATGAATGATTGCTGAACGTCAAACTCCCAAACTCCCACCTTTTCCTCATTCAATTGGAATTTTAAATAAAGGCAGAATCTTCAGAGGTGAAGTGGTTGGCTAGGACCTGTGTCGGTAATAGTCATTCAAGTGCCGTAGTAAAACCTTTAAGGTCCGTTGTTTCATTATATAACCTGCGATATCTTAAGCTCTTCATTTGCTGTTGGGTGGTAGTTCAACATGGGTGGCGATCTGTGTCGGGGTGAAGACTTCATGGCTGTGGTTGGACAAACCTGTGTTATTACTGCCACCCATGGAGAATGCAGAGATGTTAGATCATTGTAGCTTAAACATTCAAAACTATTATCATAGCGTTTATGGAGCTGAAACCGAAGACTAACATGGTGTTGAAAGTAAAAGGCCATAACTTTTTTTTTTCCAATTTGGAAAACCGATGCTATTTGTTTAAGTATGTATAATGATATAACAGTTTTCATCCTTTATGCATTTTATACTTGGAAATTCTATGACTTATTTTATCTGATATTTGTTTCACAATATTATTTTACATAAAGGGTTTTGAAAATCATACTTTAAGAAATGAAAAAAAGCTGTTTGGGAAAGAAAAACATACATTTGCTGTTCATTCCACGAACAGTCAATATTCTACTGCCAAATCACATATTTTATCACTTTAACAGGCAGTTTGCCCAAATGCAGCTCCAGAATAACCATTCCAACAAGAATTTCGCTTCTGGCTGGAAACCAAACTTGGTGGTTCAAATTTCATTGATGTTTATATTTTTGCTCTAAACATTTTACCACTTTAAGCATGTCAGAGGTGCTTTACAGGAGATAAATGAAACAACTTTTCTGTTAATTTCCTATTTTGGGGGAGCAGGTTCTCCCTTCCTGTTTATCCCATTTTATTTCCATTGTCTCTAATCATACATTCCCCTCCAACCAGGAGGCCAGACTGAGCAAACTTTACTTCAGTGGTGCTTCTTAGAGGTCATCATTCAAAAGAAGTCACCCATCCTGAAAGATGTCAGCATTTCCTCCTCTTCCCATCAAACCACCAATGATTTCAGTTGTCTGCAATGAAACAGTTTATTTGGAATTTCAGAAATTCTGACAAATTCATCTGGCTGGGTTCCTTCGAATTTTCGATCAAGATGAAATGTTGTTATACCTTCATTTTAGCATATATTATTAGAATTCTGATCTTGCAGTTGTGTGTGTGCGTGTGTGTGTGTTTCAGTAGTTCATTAGACTGGTCATTTTCTAAAGGTTATCTCTACATTGAAGAGATGTGGCCTTCGGTTCATCAGAGAGACTGGGCGCAGACTGGGAGATCGCTTCGCTGAGCACCTTCACTCTGCATTAGTACCAGGGATCTTCCAGTGGCCAACAAATTTCAATTCTGCATCTCACTCCCATGCTCACATGCTTGTCCATTGCCTCATGTATTGTCCCACCAAGACCACCTGTATACTGGAGGAACACTTAATTTTCCATCAGGGCACTCTCCAATTGGATGGCATTAATATCGACTTCTCTGGTTTCTGGTAACCTAATCTCCATTCTCCCTCCCTTAGCTCACCACCCCTCTCTATTCACAGAGCCATCCCTCCTTCTCCAGCTTGCTGTTGTGCCCTCCCTCCCTTATCTACCTATTACCTCCTACCTTTGGGACCATGTTCCTCCCCCTACCCTTCCCACCCTCCACCATTTGGTTCAGATGCCTGCTGACATTTTTCCATATCTCGATCGATAAAGGACACTGTTTGACCTGATGATTTTCGCTAGCATTGTGTTTTTACTTCAACTACGGTGTCTGCAGACTTCCTGTTTTACTTTCAGAAGGTCATACTGGCTTGAGCTATTATATGCCCAAATTATATTATATTATATGCCCAATGCACCTAGAACTGCTTATTAATTCACCAGAGACACAAAATGATGGCACAGCTTTGAATGAAAGTTGGGAAGGATTTGTGCTTGCTATTCATCATGCTGGCAGCTGCCTACAGAATTTACATGTACTTTTGGTTAGCAGCCTGCCGTTATTAGAAGCCCATTCCAGTGTTGCATCCAGATGAATTGCTTTAACCAGTTAGAATAAGCAAAAAGTACTGTTTGCTTGTGTTGAGTGCACCATTTAAAAATGTGCTGGACATTGGTCCTGAAATTTCAATCCAATGAAATTAAATGTTAGAAGGGACATCACATAATTTGTGCCAGAAGACAAGTCTGAATGAAGATTAAATGAAGATATTTAATTCCACTAAAAGTCATTCATTGAAATGTCAAGATTGGGTAAGAGAAAACAAAATAGAAACATTCATTGTTCTTTGTAATTTTTTAAATCGTCTATAATCATTAAAATCTGCAAGAATAAGATTCCACATTTGTAAATGTTAATTGTTGGTGCCAAAAAGAGAGTTTGATAGTAATTACTACAGAGCTAAAAATAACTTACTCTTGATTGAGCCAGCCAGAACTTTTTCTGTTGCATTTAATGTGCAACAAGTGGTGCCACTGCATGTTAAGTTCAAGCTTATTATCACATGTACCGAGATGCAGCAACAGAGGCCGTTGTACAAGCAGACCAGTTAGATATCTCATACATAGTACACTGTACAAGTAAGATGCACTACAAAAATGCAGAGTTACAGAGAGAGAGATCAGCCATTACAAAAGGAAGGCAGCACTGTTTTGTGGTTCATTTTGGAGTCTGATAATGGCGGGAAAAAAATTGTCCTTGAATCTGGTGATGTGTGATCTTATACTTGTGAATATTCTTTCTCAAAGGATGGGTGTGAAAAGAGTCTGGCTGCGATGAGAGGAGACTTTAAGTATGTTGGCTGCCTTTCCAAGGCAACAGGAGTTATAGATGGAGTCGATGGAGGGGAGGGGTGTGCATGAGATGGCCTGAGCTGCATTCACAACCCTCCGTAGCTTTTTGCTGTCTTGGGCAGAACATGTAGTGATGCATCCTGATAGGTTTTTTTCAGAGGTGCATCTGTAGAGATTGTTGAATGGCATGGGTGATATGCCTGGTATCCTTTCTTGGTCATTGCATTGATGCGGGTAGATCAGGACAGGTCACTGGAGACATTCACCCCGGTAACTAAAAGCTTTCTACTCAATGCTCCATCCGTCTACCAAAAGTTTATAATCACCTAGATCAGGGGTGTCAAACTCAAATTCACGGAGGGCCAAAATTAAAAACTTGGACTAAGTCGAGGGCCGAACTAAATATTTATTGAAAATTTTCAACAACATCTGCATGTTTTCTCTTCTTTCAACATATGTAATGTTAAACTTTTTCTTATTAAAATAGATGTTTCATAATAGTTTTGGATAAACTCTTTCCAGAAGCATTAGCAAATGAGAAATAAAATATTCAATAAATAATATTTCTCTATGGAGGATTTGTCAAATATTGCTAGTGTGCTGTCGAATAGTAAAATCTGAGGGCTATTGAGAATGTGGGAGAATAACATGATTCCTGAAACAATCAAATAGGTGACTGATTGTGGGCATGAACTCTAGCAGGGTTATTTGCCATGCCCTTTTTCCATTGGTACAGATATCCTTTGATTTACACACTTTTCAAGTTTCATGCCTAATGAGCTTGTATCCAGGTGCAGGACCATTTTTAACCAGGAATATATTTATCACTGTGACATGAAACTATTGGAAGATCGTTTTATCCTGAGATTAAAGTTCATAATACTTACTCAGGCCTGTGTGCGGGAGGGCGGGGTTTGCAGGCGATCGGGTTGGACAACGACAGTGCGGGGACATCGGCTCTCGCTGCAGGGCGGTATCTCGGCAGATCAACGGCCCCGTCACCATGAGTCGCGGATCGGCCTACGGCAGGGAGGGGGAGTGGGCAACGGTCCTGGCGAGGTCAGGCCCGAGGCCTCCGGTTCCAGGCGCTGGGAAGCGGCCTTGGCTTCCCCTGACACTGGCCAGGCCCCAAAACCAGAGTCCACGGTGAGACCCTGCAACGTAAACAGAGGAGGTGGGGGCGATTAGCAGGATGACGCCAATGCATTCTGGGATTTGTTGTATTACTGTGCATGCGCTATACTGGCGCGGCGGCCAGCGGGCCGCCTCTAATACATTTTTGAAATGATCTTGCGGGCCAACTATAATTATATCACGGGCCAAATTTGGCCCGCGGGCCAGAGTTTGACATGTGTGACCTAGATGGTCTTGTTGATATTGAAGGAGAGGTTGTTGTCCTGGCTCCATACCACTAATCCCTCTTTCTCTCTTATACTCTGACTTGTCATTAATAGATATCCTGTCTATGATGAGAGTGTTGTCTACTAATATATGGTTAGAGCTGGAGTAGTGTTTGGCCACACCATCATGGGTGTACAGGACACATATAGGGGACTGAGTATGCAGACTTTGTGGCGCCTATTGGCAACCTTTACTGAATCCAGCCTCTGAGACAGAAATTCATGGATCCATTTGCAGAGAAGGGTGGTGAGTACCCAAGGTCATTCAGCTTGAGGATGACTTTGTATGATACTGTTGTGCTCAAGGCAAGGGGTGCAGTCAATAAATAGTAGCTTGATGTAGGTGTCCTTGTTGTCCAGGTGTTCCAGGGCTGTGTGTAGGGCCAGGGAGAGGGCATCTACTGTGGACCTGTTTTGGAAGTATATAAAATGGAATGGATTGAGGGTGGGTAAAGTTAACATAGCCCACTATGATACTGGAGGTAAGAACCACAGGTCGAGTCACTTTGGCTTGTCACTATGTTCTTCTGGTACTGAGATCAGAGGTTGGATTCTTGAATCAGGTGGGTGCTTAAGCCTCTTTCGCTTTCCATGGATTCATTGCAGTGGTAACCATAGGAGTGTAGTGAACTGGAAATTCACAACTGGGGAAATGCTCTAAGGACTGGCTCCTCCCCTGACTCTGCCTCATGCATATCCCGATACAAGCCCTGGACCCCGCAAAAAACTCTAGTTCAGTCCACAGACCATGTGTGCCATTCTTTTTGAATAAAAGCATGTTGGACTCTCTCTGATCTTGAGGGCTGTCTGAGGCACTGCAATTTTATTCAAAATAGATTGAAATGCTGTTGAAGCCCGTGATAATCTTCATTGACCCTCTGTCCCTGGAGACCCTGGAAGACTTTGCATACTTGCTGGAGTGCTTCCAAATGTACTCGTTGGCCACGCAAGAGGTCCACTTAATGGATGAGCTCAAGAGGTCGGCGCTCCTCTCTTACGTCGGACCTAAAGGATTCTCGATCATCAGGGACTGTACGACTTATGCAGTGTCTATTGAGAAGCTGAAGGCCCACTACATGAGGCCCCAAAATTTCATCCTAGCAAGGTATCAACTCTTGCAATGGAAGCAGCGGCCTGGTGAGTCCATTGAGGACTATGTCCTCATCCTACAAGCACTCGCAAGGAACAGCAGGTATTGGGACAGCACAGCCCGAGAATGTGAGGATGAGTAGATCCGGGACACTCTGGTCACTGGGGTTTGGTCCAAACACATTTGGCAGCATTTGGTGGAGAAATGCAGTGTGTCGCTGCCTGATTATGTACTACTGGCCAAGTCGCTGGGGGCTGACAATTTGGAAGGTGGCAGCACCCTTCATGAAGACCTGGGTCCTGGAGCGACACCACACACTGCATTGGCTCTGATGGTGGTGGACTTGGATGCTAAAGGATACCTCTTCTGCAGTTGGCAACATCACCCAAGAATGTCCAGCTGAAGACTCCATCTATTCCGGTTGTGGTAAGAAGGGACACTGGCTAAATGTCAAGGGCAAGGGGGAGCACTGAGAGGTCCAACACATGAGCAACCCCTAACAGGTCAACTAAGGCAAGCCTGAAGCCCAAACCAGGCCTCCAGGTGGCAGTGTTGCATGTCACGGCCTTCTTGTGGGGCTGTGTGGTGAGAGCAGCAACCAGGGGCCATCCTGCTGTGTTTCAAAACTGGTGCCACCTTCAACCAATGAGGAGGGAGCATGGCTATCTTGCTGCACCATGTGGTCTCTGCCATTTTGCTGGCATTTAAATTCTGCGCCATTTACAATGGTGGAAGGAGGAGGAAGGCGACCATCTTGCTGCATGAGGATCTGAACGGGAGGAGTGACTCCAGCAAGGGGAATGACAATGTCTCTGGAGTCTTGGCAGCGATGGTGGTGTTGGACCAGGAGATACCACACCAAATGAACAATTACCTTGAAATTGACACTGAGACGTTCAAAGGGCCTGGATGCCTTTATCAAGTGCACCTTTCTGGGATGGTAGAAGTGCGGCTTGCACTCCATGCAGACCTGGCATGACCTGGACATTTCCCTGACATCCTCAATCAAGTAAGGTAGATTGCGTGCCTTGAATAAATGACCCATGCGAGTGATGCCTGGATGGCAGAGCTCATTGTTCAGTGACCACAACTGGCCAGTGTGTGCAGAGGCACAGCTTCCTCTGGACAGAGCATCTGGAGGCTCATTGAGGGAACCAGGTTAGTAGACTATATCATAGTTGTAGGTGGAGAGTTTAATCTTCCACTTAGCAATTTTCTCATCTTTAATTTTGCCTTGTTTTGTATTGTTGAACATTAAAGCCACTGATTGCTGGTCTGTGAGGAGGGTGAATTTCCTACCCACCAGGTTGTGCCTCCAGTGGCTTGCGCCTCTTTCTCCAGTGATGGATTTCAAAGCTCATGGCCTTGTAGGGTCCTGTAAAAATATACAATCAGCCTACCCATCTGATTAAGGGTTGCAGCCATGAAGCGTTGCTTTCCACCTGGAAAGGTACATTTCCATTAACCACATGCATGGTGGCCTTTACAATGTGGCTTCAGACATAGTTGAAAGCTGAGCTTTGGCCATCAGTGGAAAAGAAATGGTGTTTAGGAGGGGATGGACTTTGTCAGCATATGAGGAATCCATTGGGGGTAACATGAGAAGAAGCCCAAGCACTTCCTCAAAGCCTTCATGGTCCTCAGGACCAGAAGTTCCTACAGGGGGAACATCCTGTCAGGGTCAGGGCCAATGATGCCATTCTCCACCACGTAGCCCAAGATGGCTAGGTGTCTAGCCCTGAACACGCACTTACTGGTGTTGTAAGTGAGCTTCCGGGCTTTAGCTGCATGGAGAAAGTTCAGGAGTTTGGCATCATGGTCCTCCAGAGTGTGGCCACAAATAATAATGTTGTTGAGGTATGGGAAGGTGGCCTTCACTTAAATTCGTCTACCATTTGTCCATCTGACTCTGGAAGATTGAGTCCCCATTCGTGATACCAAATGGGACCCTCCATAACTGATAGAGTCTCCCGTTAGCCTCAAAAGCAGTGTAGGGACAGTCCTTGGAACTGATTGGCAACTGGTGGTAAGCAGCTTTAAGGTCAATGGTCAAATAGACCTTGTACTACTCAATTTTGTTCACTATGTCCGAAATGCGAAGGAGGGAATATGCATCCAGGAGTGTGAAGCAATTAATAGTTTGGCTATAGTCAATTAGTAGCCTAAACTTTACTTCCCCCTTAACCACAACCACCTGTGCTCTCCATGAACTAGTACTGTGCTCAATAATGTTCTCATCAAGCAGTCACTGTGTTTCAGCCTTGATGAATGTCTTGTTCTCTGCACTGTAACAATTGGTCTGTAATTGGCGCTCAGATTGGGGAACAAAGGAGGAGGATCTATATTCAGTGTGGAGAGGCAGCAAATGGAATCAAAATTTTGAGAACTTCTATTCCGAACCGTAATGGGAGGGAGAGGACCAGAATACTCCGGGGTCATGTTTTTAAGGTGACACAAGAAGTCAAGACCCAGCAAAACCGGAGCACATAAACTCTTAAGTACATACAGTTTGGAACTTACAGAAATCCCCCTCTTGTAAAGAAAAATGAACCATATAATGTTATTGAATATTTACAGATAAATACGATAATTAGCAGGATACACTTTGAGATTGAGATTTTGAACTGTCTCTGTGTGTATGAAACTCTCAGTCAAGCCAGAGCCAATTAAACATTTCAGTTTATGCCCATTAACCCACACCTTTGTCATGGAATTGTTCAGTTGGTGTGGTATCTCCTGGTCCAGCACCATTTCCTGCCCAGACACATCCATGCCATCTGTCACCAGGGCCCTAGATTATTTTGTCCTGTTCGAGTATCCATAGCTCATCATTTATGAATGAAGAGCTACACCAGTTTCTGCTGGTGAGAGGCATTGCATCCAGCAGGACAACTAGCTATAACCCCCAGGGGAATGGACAGGTTGAGAAAGAGAACACTATGGTTTGGAAAGCTGTAAAATTGGCCCTCTAGTTCAAAGGACTTCCAGACTCATGCTGGCAGGATGTCCTACCCATGGTGCTCCACTCCATTAGGTCGCTATTTTTCACTGCGTCCAATGCGAATCCTCATGAGCTGATGTTTTCTTTAGAGAGAAAGTCAACGTCAGGGACAACCCTCCCAGATTGGCTTATAGCACCAGGTCCAATGCAGCTCCAAAAGCACGTGAGGAGGAGTAAATCCGACCCCCTGGTCGAGAAGGTGCACCTACTCCATGCCAAGCCCACTTAGGCATACCCAGATGGTAGGGAGGACACTGTCTTGATCTGGGACCTGGCACCTGCTGGAACTGAGAGTCCACCACCTGAAGGGGGCCAGGACAGGGTTTCAGGAGAAATGCCAAGGGGCTCAGGTGAGCTGTCTGTGGTGAATGTCTGCCAAGCTGCCTGTCTCCCCCCTCTGGCGGGGCTTGCCGTACTAACATTGGCTGTGCATTATCTCTACTGTTAAGGACACTCCCCTTGGGTATAACTGTATATACATCTATTGTCTTTCATTATTGTACCATGAGTTTCTGCTAATAAAAGCCATGATTATTGTTTGACCACATCGTCTTTGTCTACTTCATCAATTGGCACTTCAATTTTATTAGCAGAAATGAAGGCAGCACCTCCTGCCATTGGGTTTTGGTGGGCCACTACCTACACTTACCAGCCCCTGCGCTAGTTACTGCGGTCTGTGCACATTAAACATCCTGACATTGAAAAAGAAGCCTAGGCTATTATTCAAGCTGTTTGCTACTGGAGACACTTTCTAGCCAGTAGAAAATTTGATCTTGTCGCTGATCAGAAATCTGTACCCTACATGTTCAGTACTAAACACAAAAGTAAAATCAAGAACGATAAGATGGCACACTGGCGAATAGAACTCTCAACTTATAATTATGAGATCCAGTACAGACCGGGCAGGTTAAATGGTCCCTCTGATGCATTGTCACGATCTGATGCTGGTGCTCAGCTGGAGGGGCTAAAAGAGATCCATAGCAGACTGTGCCACCCAGGACTCACAAGGTTCTTCCACTACATAAGGGCTAACAACCTTCTTTACTCTCTGGAAGAAGTCAGGAAACTGACTAAAAGCTGTCCCATTTGCGCAGAATGCAAACTGCAATACTTCAAAGCTCTGGAGGCCACTCTCATCAAGGCAATCTGATCTTTTGAGAGGATTAGCTTCGATTTTAAAGGGCCGTTACCTTCCAACAACAAAAATGTATATTTCCTTACTGTAATTGACGAATATTCCAGGTTTCCCTTTGCGATACCCTGCCCTGATGTCTCGTCAGCATCTGTCATTAAATGACTTGACAATATTTTCAGCATTTTTGGTTTTCCCAATTACATTCATACCGATAGAGGCTCAGCATTCATGAGCGCTGAACTGCGGCGAGCCCTGCTACAAAAAAGAATTGCCACCAGCCGTACCATGAGCTACAACCCACAGGGCAATGGGCAGGTCGAAAGGGCTAATGCTACAGTCTAGAAGACTGTTATAAGACACATGGTTACCCTGTTACCCGGTGGCAGGTGGTGCTGCCTGAGGCGTTACATTCTATTTGGTCTCTATTGTGTACTGCAACAAATCAAGCACCTCGTGAATGAATGTTTGCCTTTCCTGGGAAATCAGGAACTGTGATGGACTGGCCAGCCTGTTTATCTGATCTTGGAACCATGCTGCTGAAGAGCCACGCTCAGATGCATAAAACAGACCCCCTAGTCCAACCAGTTCAGCTACTGCATACTAACCCCAACTACGCACATGTTAGATTCCCAGACGGGAGTACTGACACTGTACCCCTAAGAGATATGGCCTTGCCTGGTTCTCCCCTTCCTCGCACCCCTACTCAGAGTGAGCCTGAGAGGTTGGACTCACCCCCCACCCTAGCCTGTGACCCCTAGTCAGCTTTCAGATGGCCATGCTGAGGCTCCACTGCCTCACGCTGGCGATTCTGGAGCAAGTCCAGAAGTCATTCCTTCCCACACTACTGACCCAGGACCTGTACCAGTTCCCAAGGTTGCAAAGGAGCCACCTGTTTTGAGATGAAGCACCAGAATTCGTAAACAACCTGATAGGCTGACATATTGATAAAACATCTCATTATATTTCTATTGCTTTCTAGATACTGGTGTATTTTGGCTGTTAGAGTATTCTCAATGTCAAACATGGTATCCATGTATCGCTTGCTTCAGTCTTTCCAAGCATCTGTCCTTTTAATTTTAACCCTTCTTCTGCCAGGGGGAGACTGTTGTGAATGTCTGCCAAGCTGCCTGTCTCCCCCCTCTGGCAGGCCTTGCTGAACTAACATTGGCTGTGCATTATCTCTACTGTTAAGGACACTCCCCTTGGATATAACTGTATATGCATCTATTGTCTTTCATTATTGCACCATGAGTTTCTACTAATAAAAGCCATGATTATTGTTTGACCACATCGTCTTTGTCTACTTCATCAACTGGCACTTCACTGTCGCAGGAACTGGCTCCAGCCACCCCTCAATCAGAGCCAGATCGCCCACGCCCCGAGGCCTCGGAACCACAGGACAATCAGGAAGCCCAGGGCCAGCTGATACTGCAGCGCTCTGCCCGCATTTCCAGACCTCCTGACAGGTTGAACTTGTAAATATTGTAAATATTTTTTGACTATCTGGTGTTCCCTGTTTTCACCCACAGGCTTCATTCAAAAGGAAGGGATGAATCTAGTGAAATATGAATTCACTACTGCTGGGATGCTCTAAGGACTGGCTCCTCTCCTAACTCTGTCCCCAGCATATCCCGATATATACCCTGGACCTCCGCCGAAACCCCAGTTCAGTCCAAAGTCCATGTGTGCCATTCTTATTGAATAAAAATGTGATGTACTGTAGAGCTCGTCGAAAGAATCAAAGACTTCTTGATCCAAACCAAGGCTTTTATTAGCAAAAGACAGGAGCTCTTCACAGGTGGCCGACCTGTCCGGAATGATCCGACCTGGCTAGGGACACAACCCTTTAAGGCCCAGACAGTAGGCATGGCTAAGCTCTCAGCCAATCGCTGTAAGCACAGTCTAGATACTGTAACTATATACACTATATACATTGGTGATAGATCTGTACTATCACATGTACTCTCTCTGGTCTTGAGTGCTCTCTGTTGTGCTACAAGGTGCAAGTCTGATAGCTTGAATATACCTGAGATTGTCTGATCTCGTAAACTAAGCAGGCTCAGGACTAGTCAGTACTTGGAGAGGAGACCGCCTAGGAACACTGGTGCTGTAGGTTTCTGTGAGGGGCACTGATGACTCTCTCTCTCTGTCTGTCTTACAGTAGGAAAAAAGTTACAGAATTTCATGTATGTTGCATTCTAAATGTGACAATAATGGAACTCTTACCTTTACCTTTTAGGTATGGTTGAGGTAGGAGATGTGTGTTCCACTGGTTCGCTGGCCTCCTGCTGGAAGCAAGTGTAGAATACATGGAGTTTATCGGGAGGGATGAATCATTATTTGCTATTCTGTCTGGATTAGCTTTATAGCCCATGATGGTATGCATGCCCTCTCTTCACTTCATTTAACGCAGAGCCACTTAAGCTGGTGTAACACGATCTGCAGAACGGCATGTAACTTAGACAATAATTTTCTGAATTCCACTTTCATGTGTGGAAGCAGGAAATTGCTGTCACATTTTCTGCATTATAACAATGAGCATGGATTGCTTCAATGTTAGCCATGATAAAAATTGATTTTCTTTCATTTTTAATCAATGTTCTGGTTTATATGCCTCCTGAAGGTAATTGTTTTTTTTTAGTGCTTTAACTAATTTCATCCCCTATCACTATCGGAACAACATTTTCTTTACTGTCAAGCATCATTTGTGGTGCCCAGTTAGTTAAATAAAGGACCAAATCTTTTGAATTATCACCCAGGTGCATGTTTGTATGAAGGAGATTTCGCTTGGGGATATGGAGACAATGTTTATACTTAAGGACAAATGCATTAGACTACAACATGATCCCAACCACCAACAACATCTTCCCCTCTCTAGACCTTTTTGGAAGGATCATTCTCTGCTCTTCCTTCTCCACCAAGGCACTTCCTGCTGCTACTGATAGGTCTTCCCCCCCCCCATCCACCTCTTTCCAGAGCCAGAAACACACCTTTCAGGTGAGGCATTATTTCAAATGCACTATGCCCAACATTGTCGACTGTATTCAATGCACTCGGCATGGCCTCATGAAACCAAAAACAGTTTTGACAATCACTTCACTAAGCATCTCAAGTGCAAGCTGGAATGCCCATTTGCCATCCATTTCAATTTACTTCACCAAGGTTGGCACAGTTGGCGTAGCGGTTAGGGCAATTCTTTGAAGCAGTTTGAATCCTGTGCTGACTGTAAGGAGTTTGTATGTTCTCCCTATGTCTGCTTGGGTTTTCTCTGGGTGTTCCGGTTTCTTCCCACCATTCAAAACTTATTTTAAACTTTATTTAAGATTTTAAAATTACATAAAAATAATAACAAAATAATCTGAAACAGTAAAAACCCACCACCCCCCCACCACCCTGCCCCCCACCCTCAGCAAACCCCGGAAGGGGAGAAAAAAAAAGCATATATCAATTAATTACAAACATAAACTGTGTAATATCTTTCTTTGGCATGGCTTCACGGATGAAGATTTATGGAGGGGTAAATGTCCACATCAGCTACAGGCTTGTTTGTGGCTGACAAGTCCGATGCGGGACAGGCAGACACGGTTGCAGCGGCTGCAGGGGAAAATTGGTTGGTTGGGGTTGGGTGTTGGGTTTTTCCTCCTTTGTCTTTTGTCAGTGAGGTGGGCTCTGCGGTCTTCTTCAAAGGAGGTTGCTGCCCGCCGAACTGTGAGGCGCCAAGATGCACGGTTTGACGCGATATCAGCCCACTGGCGGTGGTCAATGTGGCAGGCACCAAGAGATTTCTTTAGGCAGTCCTTGTACCTCTTCTTAAGATATTTCTAAACCCATACATTCCAAATAAGGTGACCACATCTGAACAAAAAAGGATACTGAGAAACGAGCCTGGCCAGGTGATCAGAGTTTCAGTGGGAGACCATTTTGGAATAATGATCACCATTCCTTCAGTTTCCAAATAGTTATGAATAAGGAATAAACCTGAACCTCATGGGAAAATTTTGAATTGGGGGATGGCAAATTATGACATTAGGCAGAAACTAGCAGGAGTTGATGGAGAGCAGGTGTTAGCAGGCAATTCTACAAATGATATATGGGAGTTATTTAAGCCGCAGCTAATTTAAATCCAACACTGGCACTTTACAGTTTGGAGGAAGGACAATGATGGTCAGGTAAGAGAACCATGGATGACAAGAGAGGTGTGAGTTTTTGGCCCTGTAATTGGATGGGCACCTGGAGGAATATAGAATTTCAGGAAAGACCTCAATCAGGGCTTCAGGAAGGCCAAAATGGGCCATTCATTGTTACCCCCTCCATAAATCTTTGTCCGCGAAGCCAAGCCAAAGAAGATATGCAAAAAAGGAATGGCATGGAGGATAGTGATAGGGAGCATAAAATGGAACATGCTAATGTGTTAGAGCATTTTAAGATCAAAAAAGAGGTTGTGCTGGGTCTTTTGTGGAGCATTAAGTTGGCTAAGTCCCTCAGGCCCGATACGTTCAATATGTGTATGTATATGTGGATGTGTGTTTTTATATGTGCATATATGTGTGTGTGTCTGCCTGTCCCGCATCGGACTTGTCAGCCACAAACGAGCCTGCAGCTGACGTGGACTTTTACCCCCTCCATAAATCTTCGTCCGCGAAGCCAAGCCAAAGAATGTGTGTGTGTGTATTTATGTGTGTATGTATGTATATATTATTCAGATGAAAATGAAGTTGGTGAGTTAGTAAATTTATTGATAACATTAAGATTAGAGGAGTTGTGTGTAGGTTATCAAAGAATACAAAATGATATATGTTAGTTACAGATATGAACAGAAGAAAGTCAGATAGAAATTAATATGGGTAAGAGTGAGATGTTGCACTTTGCAAGCCCAAATATATAAAGGCACATATAGAGTCAATTCAGGGCTCTTATAAGCAGATGTACAGAGGAATATGGGTGTTTAAGTCCAAAGATCTTTGACAGTGGCCACTCAAGAAGGCATGTGGCATGCTCATGTTCATTGGGTGGGGCATTGAGTATAAAAGTCAGGAAGACATGTTGCAGCTATATAAAACTTTAGTCTGGCTGTTTTTGGAGTAAAGTGTGCAATACTAGTCACTCCATTACTTGAAGGATCTGGAGACTTTGGAAAGAAACACTAGGGATTCACAGGGTGTTGCCAAGACTGGAGTGTATGAGCTATAAGGAGAGATCTGAAAATGTGGGTTGTTTTCGCTGGAGTGTTGAAGGCTGAGGAGGGCCTTGATAGACATTTATAAAATTATGAGAGGCATTGATAGGGTAGAATCTTCTTTGCAGAGTAAAAATGACAAATACAAGAGGACAAGCAATTCAGGTGAGTTGGGGTGAAATTTAAAGGAGATGTGTAGGGCAGGTTTTTGCACACAGGGTGGTCAGTGTCTGGAACAGACTGCCAGGAAAAGTAGTGCATTTAGGATGCTTCTTGATAGATATATGAATATCTGGGAATAAAGGGATATGCATCATGTGCAAGTAGTGGAGTTTTAGCTGAACTTCAGTGTCTTGTTTGGTGCAGATACGTGGAGATGGGTTGGTTCTGGTATGGTGCTCTTCTATGACTTGCCTGGATAGCACACAAAATGTTTCTTTCCTCCTTATCTTAATACATGTGGCAATAAACAATTCCATTCTTGTACTCACTGTGGCAAAACATCTAGCTAAATTTACTACAATTTTTTGATATTTTTGTGGAAATGGATCATATTTTAAAATGCTTTACAAAGTGACTTTAAGAGAAGCAACACACCTTCTGTCTATCTCCTGTACATTGCTTTGGCAACCCTTTTATTTATCTTCAGGTTTCATTCCAACTTCAGGCATGCTTTATTTACCTAATGGAACCTTTGCCATGGAAAGGAGTCATGGGTTCTATCCTTGTCCAAATGAATTCAATTTCTAGATAGTTCCTTTGTTTCATTAGGGTGAAGCTCCAAATAATTTCTTTAGAACGAACAAATCTTTGTAATTTGGTTAATTATCCACAGAATTTGTTTCTAGTTTAAAGTTGATAATGTGAGCACCTAACATCCTCTCACCGAAAACCATACTGTAAAATGACAACCTCTAATCCATTAACCACCCAGTGAGTTTATAATTTTGCTCCATTTTGGTTTGGTAAATGAACATTAATTTTGCTTTGACAGCTGGTGTGATGCTCCACAGTCTTTCCTTGTTGGTTTAAGATGATTCATAATATTTAAACAAATCTGATTGAGAAAAACATTTGAACAAATGAAAGAATGCGATAACCTCAAGCTGAAAAAGAGGTCCCAATCACAGCAGGGTTAGCACAGCTCTAAGTGCAATACCATTACTGTACCAGCAACTGGGGATCCAATGAGTTTGCACGTTCTCCCTGTGGGTTTCCTCTGCGCACACGGTTTTTCTCCCACCCTTTAAAACATACCAGGATTGTAGATTAATTGGGTGGAATTGGACGACATAGCCTCATGGGCCGAAAAGACCTGTTACAGTGCTCTAAGTCTAAATTTAAATTTAAACATTTGCACAAATGATCAAATAAGATTCAAAAAAATTTTTTTTGAAACCTGTCTTATGTTTTGAAGTATATAACTGCAGGAATATTTTGCTATTAAGACAGTCAATTAGCACTTAGAGAGGCCTTACATAGAGTATTATTACAAATAATGTTAATCTACTCAAATGGCTGCAGTTTTGATTAATGGTGGTAAAGACCCCAGACTTTACAGATGAAGGGTAGATCTGGTAGATGTGCTACTACAGAATTCCTGTTGCATGGGGTTGGTTTTAAAGTGTTTTGGGATTGAAAATAGATGATTTGTGGAACAAAATGCTAACATGTGTTGAATTGAACATTTATTTCCACTGCTAAATTGTTCTTGTCTTCATTGTTTATTTTATACACAAATTTCAAATGTAATAAAATTTGTCCTTGTCTTAGAGAAGAAGTTTTAGAGATATTTTGGTTGAAATTAAGTTATTTTATTCCAAAATATGCCTTTTTTATACATTCATGACCCAACAAAGGTATCAGAGGGCAACTTTCTCTATGGCCAAATACTTTAAAGGGACATGTACACCAAATATCTTAACATCTGCCGCCTGCTGGGGAGCATTCTGAAATTAAAAACAAAGGCTGTGTGGTGATACACCACTAGCCTACTGCAGGGGGCGATCCCTGTACCTACAGGAAGATCACCGGAGGACAGACCACACCTGGCTGGCTGTCAATCAACTGCCCGGGATATAATCCTGAGCCAGCCCCTCCACACTGTGCATCACCCCTCCCGCCCTCTTCTCCTACCTCACGCCAGACTGCAAACCGATAGTGGCCAGAAGCAGGCACTATTGTGCAGCCGATAGAGAATTCATTAAAGCAGCTCCTGGCGGAGGGCATCATAGAACCCAGCACCAAGTTCAAGCCAAAGTCCTGATGGTCAAAGGGGGCAGCAAACCGAGAATGGTCGTAGACTACAGTCAGACTATTAACTGGTACACCCAGCTGGATGCCTACTCCTTACCCAGGATAGCTGACAGGTCAACGAGATAGCCTGCTACAGGACCTTCTCAACAATCGATCTGAAGTCGGCCTATAATTAGCTCCCGATCCAGGTGCTGGACAAGCCCTACACCGCCTTTGAGGCAGATGGATGTCTTTACCGGTTCTGCCGAATTCTGTTCAGGGTCACTAGTGGGGTTTCTGTCTTTCAGTGTGAAATGGACCGGATAGTAGACCGGCAGAAGCTGAGAGCGACCTTCCCACATCTGGACAATGTCACCATCTGCCGCCATGACCAGCAGGACCACGATGCCAACCTAGAGAGATTCCGCTCGATGGCCGAGGAGCTGAACCTCACTTATAACAAGAAGTGTGTGTTCAGCACAACTTGCCTCGCCATCCTGGGGTACATCGTGTCACATGGTGTCATCAGCCCCGATCCAGAGCGCATGCACCCATTAATGGAGCTACCCCTCCCACATACACTCAAGACCATCTGCAAGTACCTCAGCCTCTTCTTACTATTTCCAGTGATTCCCATTTCTCTGACAAGGTCTGCCCACTGGCCAAGGCCACCTGAGGTGCAGGCAGCCTTTATCTGCATCAGGTAGGACATTGCAGATGCCACAATGCAAGCAGTGGATGAGGACTCCCTGTTCCAGGTGGAGTGCGATGCCTCCGATGTGGCCCTTGCTACCACCCTCAACCAGGAGGGGCGACCCATCTCCTTCTTCTCAAGAACCCTCCATGGTTCCGAGCTTGGGCACTCTGCCTTTGAAAAGGAGGCCTAAGCGATCATGGAAGCAGTCCACCACTGGCGTCACTACCTGGCAGGCAGAAGGTTCACCCTTTTCACTGACCAGTGAGCAGTGGCATTCATGTTCAGCGCCTCCTACAAAGGCAAGATCAAAAACGACAAGATCTTGCGCTGGAGAGTTGAGCTAGCCATGTTCAGCTATGACATCTAGTACCGACTGGGGAAGTTCAACGACTCCCCCGACGACCTATCCCGTACCTGCGCGTTGGCCCAGGCCAACCAACTGCAGGCACTCTATGAATCCTTCTGTCACCTGGGCGTCACACACCTCTACCATTTCATTAAGTCCCGGAACCTCCCATAAACCACCCAGGAAGTCCGGACCATGACTGAGGCATGCCAGGTCTGCGCAGAATGAGAGCCCCACTTCTTCCTCCCACCCCAGGCCCACAACATGAAGGCCACCCGGCCCTCCGAACGCCTCAGTATTGACTTCAATGGCCCCCTGCCTTCCACGAAGCAGAACCTCTACTTCCTTGCAGTGATAGACGAGTACTCCCGTTTTCCCTTCACCATCCCCTGCCCAGACACCACAGCCACCATCATCAGGGCACTGACATAGATCTTCACTCTGTTCGGCTACCCCATGTTCATCTACAGTGAACGGGGGTCCAGCGTCATGAGTGAGGAGCTGCACCAGTACCTGACAGCAAAGGACATTGCAACTAGTCGCACGTCTAGTTACAACCTGAGGGGAAATGGGCAGGTGGAGCGAAAACAGGGTGATCTGGAAGGCAGTCCTCCTGCCCCTTAAGACAAAAATCTGTGGACTACTGGCAGGATGCCCTCCCCGAGGCACTCCGTGCCATCAGGTCATTCCTGTGCACGGCTACCAATGAGGCCCCCCACTAATGCCTGTTTTCATTCCCCAGAAAGTCGGCAACTGGAATCTCTCTCCCAGTGTGGCTCACATCTCCAGTACCGGTGCTCCTGAGTAAGCACACATGGGCCCACAAAGCTGACCCTCTGGTCGAGCAGGTGTTCCTCCTACACACCAATCACAACTACGTCTAAGTCAGGTACGCCAATGGCCAGGAGGACACAGTCTCAACTAGGGTTCTGGCCTCAGCGGGAGCACTCACCTCGACAAAGCAGCCTCCACCGCCCCAGAACCACATCGGCCCGATGCACCTTCCCCATCTCGAACACTCATTGCACACTCACGCTGCAGGGGATGACCTTTCATCCCTGCCCCTCCAATGTCTCACAGGCTTGCAGATCCAGGCCAACCCGGCAACCCCACCACACCGTGCCATTCCAATCGCCCCAGCGCCCGCCCTATCTGCCCCGTCTAGCCCTCTCAGCATGCCCTCACTGACTGTTGACCAGGAGCCAACCCTGCAACGGTCACAGAGACTCCACCGACCGCAGGACCGTCTAAACCTGTAAATACACATGTACCAGCTAAGAAGGTTGCTAAACACCCCCCTCCCCTTGACAATTTTAAAGAAGTGGGTGAATGTGGTGATACACCACTAGCCTACTGCAGGGGGTGATCTCTGTACCTGCAGGAAGATCACTAGAGAACAGACCACACCTGGCTGGCTCTCAATCAGCAGACCTGAATAGACCTAACTCCACCCGGCTGGCTGTCCATCAGCCACCCGGATATAATCCTGAGCTGGCCCCTCCCAAGCCAGTCACTCAGGAGTCACCAGACTCTGTAGCAGAGACTTTTAACTGAATAAAGCCTGTTGTACAGTCTTTCTCGAGTTTTGTGTCTGCTTCCTGCTGCTGCAGTGATCACAGGCTGGAACTACTCAACAAGTCAAACAGTAGTTGTGGACAATGAAACAGAATGAAAGTTCCAAGTCACCATCTTTGCATTGGAATGCTGACTTCTCAATCTGGCAATCGTTCCTGTAAGTTGCACTGCCATTTCTGGAGTTGAAAACTCCTGAACACCTGTGCTTTGGTGATGGTCACAGTGGCTGTAATATTTGAATGGGAGCTTGATGCCAGGCCTCATTAGGGCCTCAGGTAAAGCATGGGATCCAGACGGAAGAGGTCCAGAGATCTTATATCCCCAGATTGTACCAGGTCTTGTGTTCTGTGGTGCAACCAGTCTATGTATTGTGGAGTGCTGAGGTAGCAGCAAACAAGCACAAACTCAGAAAAAGATGTACAACAGGCTTTATTCCAGTAAAAGTCTGAACACCAGTTTATGCCTTGGTGGCTCCCCGTGTGACTAGCTCAGGAGGGACCGGCTCAGGTTTATATTCAGGTTGGCTGATTGACAGCCGGCCAGGTGGAGTCAGCCCCTTAGGTGGTCTTCCTGCAGGTACAGTGATCGCCCCCTGCAGTAGGCTGGTGGTCATATCACCACATGTTTCTATGTACTTTATGGGCTCGACCACTCACTGAACCTGTGACTCCTCCCTCCCAAAAATCCCTATAAAGGCTGTTATGCCCAAACTCTTCTCTCAGTACCTGCCATGGAACTGTGAGATGTGTTGATGTCTTAAGGTAATTAAAGTCTATTAATTTCAACTCTCTGTTTAATGTGGTTGATCAATAGCACTTGGGAGCTATGTTTTGCAATGATGCTTTTTGTCCTCAGCTTGCATCTTTGTTTACTCCTCCCTTCAAGGGAGTCTCTCTAGTAAACATGCAATGAGAAGTCACAGATGAAGACCTGGTTTTCTTTAAAAAAAATGGCCATCAGACCTCCTGGTATAATAAGGGATGGAAGAACAAGGAGGAGCCTACTAGTGAGATTAGTGTCTTCCTCCACTGTGCCCAATTATGTTATTACCTTAATTTATGATGGAAGCATATTGGCCCTGTATGTATGTTGGGTGTGCATGTATGCTTGTGGTGGATGTGATGTTTCAATGTGTATGTAGATGTGTATCAATGTTTACTGTAATGAAATGCTTTAAGAGGTTGGTCATGGCAGATTTGGGGATTGTAATTGATCAACAATGCTGGTCAATGCTGACAATTCTTATTAATTCAAGATATAGAATGATACATTTCAATTTTTTACATCAATTATATCTCACCTCAAAAATTAAATAATAGTAAATAGGAAATCTCAAATATATGTTTTTGGTGTGACATAGATATTGTCCATTTATACATTCTACCTGGCTATGCATGAACTTAAGACATTTTTGGATAAATCTGGGGGAAATATTAATGAAAGTTATGGGGGTGGACTTCCCCCTTGATCCATAATTTTTCCTTTTGGGGAATTTGATTGTCATGAATGTTAACTTTCCTAAAAGTAAATCCAAATTGATTAAAATTGCTTTGCCAATTCCCTCTAACATATTGATCGTTGGAATATGGAAATGCAAAGTTGTATATTCCTGGAGAAAATTACTTATAATCTTAGAAATGAATATAAAACATGTTCATAGATATTTGGCAGCCTTATTTAAATTATTTAAATGCCCTGATCGTTTAGTCTATTTATTAAATATTTTGTATTTTATCTTCATCCCTTATTAATAATTTAATATTTTTATTTTTATTTTATTTTTGATGTATTAAATGTTGATGCCAGCTCTTTCCCCTTTTATTTCTTCTCTCCATCTGTCCACTGTTTCTTTTCCTTTCTCTTAGGGTATGGAGGGTTTATATCTTGGCTTAATATGCATTTTAAGGATATAATTTTTTTGTATATTTGTATACATTCGTATATACATTCATATAAAGTTCATTGAGTCCTTTTAGTCTGTGTGTGTCTGTGTGTGTCTGTGTGTGTCTGTGTGTGTCTGTGTGTGTCTGTGTGTGTCTGTGTGTGTCTGTACACAAACATTTTTCTTTTCTTAATTTTAATAATAATTTTAAAAAAGAGATTGGTCTTGACCAGATTAACTTGTATGCAAGTAAAGACCTGGATCCACTGCAATTCACTTACCACCACATTTCTGGCTCTCCACTCAGCTCTGGATCACCTGGATGACAGCAACACATAAATCAGGGGTTGGTCATGGCTACAATTATCTCATACCTCAGCAAAGACCTGGACCCACTGCAATTTGCTTGCTGCCACAATCACTCAGTTTTCAACACCGTCATCCCCTCAGTACGGGTCAGCAGGTTTCAAAATCTGGGCTTCTCACCTTCTCAAACTCGATGCTTGACATCCTCATCAGAAGACCACAGTCAGTGTGAATTGGAAACAACATCTCCTCGTCACTGACGATCAACACATGCACACTCAAATGGCATTCACAAATTTGGAAGTATACAGGAGAGAGATAGATCAGCTAGTTGAGTGGTGTCACAACAACCACCTCACATTCAACAAGAGCAAAATTAATGAACAAATTGTGGACTTCGGGAGGGGGAATTCAGGAGAACACAAACAAGTGCTCATCGAGGGGTTAGCAAAGGAAAGGATAACAAACTTCAAATTCCTGGGTGTCAACATCTCTGAAGATCTGTCCTGGGGCCTTCATGTCGACCAGTGGCTATACTTCATTAACAATTTGAAAAGATTTTGTATGCATTGTTGCGTGATTATGGAGGTGCCAATGCACAGGACAAGACAAGGCTACAGAGATTTGTGAACTTGGCCAGTGCCATCAGGGGCATCAGACTTCAATTCATTAAGGAGGCAATGTCTCAAGAAAGCAGCCTCTGTCATCAAGGACTCTCACCACACAGGTCATGCCCTCTTCTCACTGCTACCATCTGGAAGGAGGTACAGGAACCTGAAGATGAACACCCAATGGTACAAAAGCAGCTTCTTCCCCTCTGCCATCAGATTTCTAAATGGACCATCAACCACAGACACTACCTCACTTGTTTTTCTTTTGCACCATTTTATTTTTCTTTAAATAGTATGTTTATGGAAATGTAATTGATCGCAAATTTTGCATCTGTAATGCCCAATCATGGTGCTGTAAAACAACAAATTTCATGACATCTTGTTCGTGACAATAAATTCTGATTCTGAAATGTCTGCCTGCCTTTGTCTGTGTGTAGATGTATTGGTGACACATATAACATTATGATAGGCATAAATAAGGTAGATGAGCAGAGTCTTTGTCCCAGGGTGGAAAAGTCAAATACTAGAAGGCGTAGATTCAAGGTGATATTGGAAATTTTAAAACCGATATGTGAGGGAAGGGTTTTTACAGAGAATGATAGGGGCCTTGACTGAGATACCAAGAGAAGTGAAAGAAGCAGATACAACAGCAATATTTGAGGTATTTAAACACTCATCTGAACAGGCAGGGAAAGGAAGGATACAAACCATGTGCAGGCAGATAAAATTAGTTTAGATTGGCATCATGGTTAGCAGAGATAATGAGTGCTGTCCTGCTATACATTCTATGAGGAGGTGTTTACTTGCTGTGGGGTTGTTGTAGTCAAAAGACACTTTCAGGTGGCCAATTGCCCTGCTTGGAAAGCCGCATATTTTGGCAATATGCAGCTGTTGGGAGGCCACATGAATGTGCAAGAGGCACTTGCAAGGTGAACTTTGTAACCCTCCTCCGAGAGGGATAATCACCACAGCACAGTGGCCTCCCTAGCCATCTGAATGCAGCCGCCTAAAAGCAGCTGCATTTGGGATGACAGTCAGCTGGCGAGCGCCTGACAGCTCCTCTCCCAGCTGCCCCTTCCCCTGGCCCAGGACGTCGGGGCAGCTGGCTGGGCTGTCAGCGTGGGAACTGTGGGGCTGGAGTGGCTGCCAGGGGAGAACGGGGGCTGGAGTGGCTGGTGGGAGAGAACGGGAGCTGGAGCGGCCAGTGGGGGAGAATGGGGCTGGCTGAAACAATGCCGGTATCCGACTCGAGCGCCGTTCTCACCTGCCGGCCACTCCAGCCTCTTCACCCGCCGGCCGCTCCAGCCCCCGTTCTCCCTGCCAGCTGCTCCAGCCCCCATTCTCCCCCGCCGGTGCTCCAGCCCCCGTACTCCCCCATCAGTGCTCCAGCCTCCTCCCCCGCCAGTCGCTCCTGTCCTGTGAGTGGGGAGAGAGCAGGGCAGCGGGATCAGTGTGGGGATGTCCCGCGTGGGATGTCCCCATGGTCACAGCCCGCGCTAGCTGCCCAACAGTGTGGGGACTGAATTCATGAGTGGGGAGAGAGTGGGGCATCAGGATCAGTGTGGGGACGACCCCACGCTGATAGCCCGCGCTGGCTGTCCCAGCTGACAGCCAGCCATCCTGAATTGACAGCCCAGGGGACAGGAGCCGGAATGCGCTCAGATGTGTATCCCGGTGCAGCTGTCCTTTCAGATGGCCAGCGCTGTGCTTTCATCGCTGCCACCTGAACTGCAATTTAAAGGGATGCTTCTGCTTCTTCAGGCACATTCTTAGTGGAGAATGCACCTGAAAAAACCTAAAGACTGATATTTGAGGATCTAATTTCAGGAACAAGATGTCTGATGAGGTCTTGGTTGTTTGTCAAGACCCACTCCATATTCCATTAAAATTCTCTCCTGCCAGTCAGCTTGGATAATGCCTTCATTCACCTCCTAGTTATGGGCAATGAAATGCTCTTGGTCTTTCTGGCACATGGAATCTGGTGTGAATATCCACCAAAATGTCTGAGATTTTGTCTGTGAAAAGGGTGTCTGAGGAAGGCACATGGAGAACAGATGGTGCTCGTCTAGTGGGAATCCACACTTCCATTTACCACCAATCAGCCATTCCACAAGCCAGACTGCTTGGCAGTGGCATGTCCACCACAGAGAAGGTCTCTTTAAAGGATGGATCCGACCTGCTTGTTATTTGGCTGATTGCAAGCAGCTGGGTAGTATTCAATCCTAATACATTGGGTCTGCTCCTTAGTATTGTTGTCTATGGACTCATATTCTTTGCCTTATATGGATGTGCTCTGGATCAGTAAAACAAATGCCATCCTTTAATGCTTCAAAATGGAGCTAATGAACCTCGAAGGAGATGAAAGCAAAATTCAGTTGCTAGAAGTCTAGAATAAAAAGCCACAGAAATCCTAGAAAGATGCCTCGGGTCAGGAAGCAGCTGTGGGCAACAGGTTTTTTTTTTAGTTGTTTGGTGCCTTGTAACATCTTTTGCGGTTGGATTTACTGCAGGTTCTCACTGAATAAGGGAAAGGATTCAAGGCAATGGGTCAAGAATATTTAGCGGAAATTTACCGTTAGTGCACTTCAAGGATGAAGAGAAGTTTACCCTTTGATCTTAATTTTCCATGTTAATGATTCCAATAAGTGGCTTAGTTCAAGGTGGACTATGTAGTTCATCTTACTTTTAATTAAAGCATCACAAAAAGTTGTATATAAACCCTTATGTACCTGCATTTATAAATGATCACACGTGCTCTACCAATACATGGAGAGCTTTGAAATATCTCAGCTCTCTCATGGGCTGACCTATTAACTTGCACAGGACAGCACCATAAGTATTATTAACACTTAATTATATCTTTGGGTTCATACCAAGAACACGTGAACTACTGCAGCATTGGTAACTAGACATTTCTTGAAGGCTTACCATTTTTAATTATCCACATTCTTGGATGTTTTTAAAATTCCATAAATTTTCAATATATTGAATGATGGTTCCTCTTCTCTTCATCAATAAAACAGGGAAACAGTGAAATTGGTTGTTGTCATTAAATTATGTTTAAGGGACAGCATAATGTACTGGTCTGACTAGTCCACTTCTTCATTGTATAATTCCATGAAGTAGAAAAGAAGTCAATCTTACTTGGTTGTAATTGCTTCAGAAACCCACATTTGACTTCAGCAATGAACCTCAGGCATTGGAAATTATTTGTTTGGTCATGCTTGGTTACATTGAGAATTTCCATATTATACTTAGCTGCTGTTCCTGAGCAGTGGTTTGTAAACTCTGGCTGGACTGCATCATGTCTCATCCCCACCAGGAAAAAAAACATTTCCACTTTCCCACCAGAACGAATGGTTGCAGTGAAAATAACTTAGCCACAGGTAGACATGAAAGAGAATGAGATACTAATGGGAGTGATCACATTTTCCATGAATATTGTCTACTACTAAAAATGTCCACAAATAAAACCGCATCCATCTCTGCTGAATTGTAAGACAATACCAGATGTACATTTATAAGACCGTTTTTGACTTAAAGTCATAGAAAGATACAACTTGGAAGCAGGCCTTTCTCTTTAACTTGTCCGATTTGCCTACATTCAGCAATATCCCACTAATCCTTTCTTGTTCATGTACCTGTTTAAAGGTTACAATTGTCCCCACCTCTTCCATTTCCTCTGTCAGCTTGTTCCATATACTAATCACCCTCTGCCTGGAGAAGGTGCCGCTCAAATCTTTTTAATATTTTCCCCCTCATATTGTATATTAATGCCCTCTTATTTTAGATTATCCTTCTGTGGGGGGAAAAAATGACCATTTGGGATTCTGTGATTTTTTCAATATTAGTTTCTTATACATAGAACAGAACAGCACAGGAACAGGCCATTCAAGCCATATATCTTTGCTAAACATAATACCCAAATCAAACTAAAATTATGCTGCTTGCACTTGACATGTATCCTTCCATGCTTTTCATATTCATATGTCATTCTTGACGGCTGTTGTGATGTTTATTTTTATTATAATAAAGAAATGGATTATTTTAAAACAACAATACTTTATTAGCTAAAGTATTCATATGACTGTGTCGGGGCATCCATCTTGTATCCAACAGAAGATGCAACAAACTGGTCTCTCACTCCCTCTAGTGGTCAGGATGATCACTAGCACTCTATCATTACATCACCTTTCCTTGAGATGTTTAATCTAACAACATGGCACACTAATACAATATTTATTTCAATTTAAAGTTCAACACAATCATAAACACATCAGTAGTGCAAATATTTTAAGTGTGCAGTTCTTTTTCTTTTAGAGATTCAGCCTGTCAGGTGCTTTGATAACACATGTGGATCTTCTTAACACAGGTGCTTATGTCAATTCTTCTGGTCCACTACTGTTTAGCAATGGTGGTGTTTCTTCTGTTGCTGTGAAGGCTGGATCTTCTGCATTTGTCTGTTCCATCAGTGACTCTTGCATTTTCGCCAGGCTCTTTCAACTCCTCTTCAGTATTTGACCATCCTCTGTTCTGACAGTGAAGGATCTTGGATTTACTTCCTCCTGAACAGTGGCCTTTTTGTCCCAGGTGTTGGAATCTCTGAGTCTCACTGTGTCATGTTGTGCCAATTGCCCTAAGCTTCATGCTTTTTGCCTCCATTGCAGACATTTTTGTTTCCATTTGACATCTTTGACATCTCTGTTCTTGTTTGGGTCAGAATAGGGAAGTATGGTGCATAGTCTACGGCCCATCAGAACCTCAGCAGGTGACATGCTATATTGAAGTGGCGAAGCTCTGTACCTCAATATAACTAGATAAGGATCTGAGCCACTGTCTAGTGCTTTCATGTGCAACTGTTTAACTATGTGTACTCCTTTATCTGCTTTACCATTTGATTGTGGATGCTGAGGACTTGAAGTCACATGTCGAAAATCATACTCTTCTGCAAAGATCTGAAATTCTCTACAGTTGTAGCATGGTCCATTGTCACTGTAGACAATTTGAGGAATTCCATGTCTTGCAAAGATCAATTTCATTTATTTGATCACACAAACAGTAGACATATTAGGAAGTAGCACAATCTCCAGATAGAGATTGCGATAGATAATCAATAACCAGCAAGTAATTATTTCCATCATTGTGGAACAGACCAGTCCCAAATTTCTGCCATGGTTCTGCTGGTACATCAGTTATTATCATGGATTTCTTTGTCTGTTTTTTGTGATGTTTCAAACAGATCTCACAACTTTAAACCATCATGTTAATGTTAGCATTTATTGCAGGCCAATAAACATCAGTTCTGGCCCTCCTCTTGCATTTTTCCATTCCAAGGTGCCATGATGCACCCTTTTCAGCATCTCTGTGGAATGACAATTCTGCTCTGTCTGAGTAGAAGTCCATTGATAACACTCAGCTCAGCTCTGATGTAATATGGCTGACTTTTACCTCTAGGCCATTCTTCATTCAGATTATTTTTTTTATATTTTATTTATCATTTTACTATATTTAACAATCAACAATCATACCAAATGTAAAACCCCTCCCGCCACCCCTTCTCCTATTTAACAGAAAGAACAAAGAAAAAGAAAAAAAATGATCCCATAATCATTGCATACAATAAATCATGTGGAAACATGATAATACCACATTGTTAAGATCTTTACAGAGGTCTACTGGCTAGTAAGTAGCAATCATAACTCTATATTGTTACCAGTGAGGTACCTACCTATATGCTCTAAATAAGGTTGCCAGATTTTTAGGATGGTGTTATATCCCTCACTGAGATTGTATGTAACCTTTTCAAGTGGGATGCAACTATTCATCTCCGAAGACCACCTATCCATGAGTAGATGGCCATTCAGATTCTTGATGACCTTCTGTAGAACTGTGAGCTTTTCTGTTTCAGCAAAAGATGCCGATCAATTGAAATGATCCTTTGTTCCTTGGCAGCAGTGCTGCTTCATTGAAATGAATGAAGACATTCGAGTGTGTCGAAACACATCCTTGAAAGATATCACAAACATCTCGCAGCAACCAGGACCCCTAGGTTACCATAGAAGTTGTGGAGTTCTTGTTGGTTTCATGGGAATGTCAGCAGTCACTCTGTGGTAGTCAACCCCTACAAAATCCACCCCTATGCAACGGAAGAAAGTACAGTTGTATAAACAGTGAACAATGTTCTCATTGGGAGCATCAATCATTTATGATTTGTTCATTTGACTCCAAATGCTGCAAAATTATTGCCTTAACTTGTCCACCACTCATCTGGGTTGTCACAAACTCACTAATGCTTTATTGATCTTTTGAGTGACTCATTGGATTGCATTAAGCAGCTGGTACTATATTTTATCATTGCAGTGGAGGTGTTGTTCTTCTTTTCCCAAAAACATCACTGATGGTGGTGGCCTATGGGGATCTTGCAGTGAGTGACTCAGTCTGATGTATATTTTGTAAATAGCTATTTTTATGGGTCAGACAGCTTGTCCCCGACAGGAAGATTTTATTTTCTTCAGTTTGTATAACCAGTGCTCATCATCCTCGAGTGAGTTCTAAACTTTCAACTGCCCTTCAGGGCAGAGGTGTTTGGAATGCTAATAACCTTTTTAGATCCTTTCTGTCATAACAGCTCAGTCGTCATCACTTTAACCTGCATCAACTACATAAAGAGAGGGAGAGAGGTTCTGATGTTGATCATTTACTTTAAAAATAATAACTTTAGAGCAGGAATCCTAGACATTTGCTGCACAGAAGGACGCCATTCAAGCCATTTTTTGCCATGCTTGTCACTGATAAAGCTGTTACGAATTTAGTTGACAATTAATTAATTCTCTTTCTCTCTATCTCTTATATCTCTCTATATTTATCACTTTCAAGACATCGCATTTCCTCCTTAAGACTACGTCAACCCAAAGATCCAAAATATTCATTTAGAATTATTTGTATGCACTTCCTTCTTGAAATTCAGATTACCATTTCAGTCTGTAATACGGCCTATTCTTTCCTTTGTTATCTTCCTTCCCTTCAATTGCTCACAAAGCATCCTGGACTTTATTTTACCTACCAATATCTTTTCAAATATCTTCATTGCATTTTTAAAATTTTCTCAAAACAATTTATATACTCCTCTTCGCCTTCTGAAGTTGTGAACACAAAGCATTTGTCTTCATTCCATTTTATTATTTATCATCTTCAGTGTGTTCCACAGCATCAGTGGGGTTTTACATCTGAGTATTTCCTTTTTTTCTTTTATTGTGAATTATTTGGTCTGAACTTTTTCTCCTTTCTTATTTGGTCCAATTCCCCTATTTCTCTTATCTACTTTTTGCTATTGTTTCCAGTCCACCTTTGCATTATGAGGTGTGCTTCATAAATGAAAGTTTTAATTAGAATTTATAGAACCTATCCCTTATCCCCCAAATCACCAATGAATGGTTTTTGTCTCTGTAATTAATGCATGATTTGACCTTCTCTCCTCTGTCAATCTCTGTGTGTAGTCTCTTTTTTTGCTTTCAACTTTATGCCAATCCCTTTTGCCTTCCCCTTTCTTTTTCCTCTTTATGCTAATTTTGTCATGTCCAGCTGCTTTGCCAGATTTTTAATTCCTCTTGTGCTTTGTATTTTGAATCCAAGTCTGCATGTGTGGATGGAAGTTTACACAAACAGGACCCCAAAATGTTTGCAACCAGGGTAAAATGCATATCGTTATCTGTTATAGAAATAGTGATATAATTACTGAGCCAGTTGAGATATTAATTTTCAACTGCAAAAGTAAATAAGGAATGTACAAAACACTAACTCTGAGTAGACCTTCACCTTGCAAAGATTGAAATGTTGAGTTCCAGAAGGTTCATTAGAACATTCTCACATGGAAATAAAGCCAAAAAATAGATTATCCATTACACCCCAAATTAATGCTCAGAATTGTTTTCAAACTATGAATGTTCTGGATTACAAATAAAGCAATTTATTCTTTTTTTTTTGCTGTAAACTAATTCACAAGACAAATGAAAATGGTGGTTAGAAGACAAATCTCTCTCTTTTTCACTTTTTCTCTCTTTTTATCTCTTTCTCTCTCTTCTCTCTGTCTCTCTGTATATCACTTTCTCTTTCTTTCTCTATTTCTCTCTTATTCTTTCTCTATCTCTTTATCTCTCATTTTTTTTCTTTCTACTCTTACCCTTCTCTCCCCTCTTTGGGATATATAGGTGCTTCTAGTTGAGATGGATGGATATTTCTCTGGTTGGCAATCAGTGGTAAATGGATGTGCTGCAGAGTAAGGTCACCAGGTTGATTCGGGAGATGGGAGATTAACCCATGAGAAGTTTAAAGGAGTTTTATTTTTACACAGAGGGTGGTAGGTGTCTAGTGTGCACTTCTAAGAGGAGGTAATAGAAGCATATATAATAGCAAAGTGAAAGAGGATTTGAATAGGCAAGGAGTAGAGGGAGGAAGGGATATATGGTATTAAATAAATTGGCATTGCATTTGGTGCAGATATTATTGTGGTGTACTGTTCTACCCTGGTATGAAACAGTCACCACAGACATTGAATGTTATGGTATAATCTGTTGATCGTAATATGGTTTGGAAAAAAAAAAGTATTTATTTCAAGATTGTACCATTCTAAGGAATTATTGCCGTTCATCTGATTGGCCCCATGTCAAAAGAAAAATGGAAAAAGCATCACTTTTGTGCGAGATGAGAAGAAATACCTGGTAGTACATGCATTGGAGCTTATTCCAATTTTTCTCAAAGTGAAATTTAAAGCTGAGGGATGGGCTTTCGTCCCATTGATGTAACTAATCCCAACTCTCCAGTTCAGTGTTCATTGGAAAAATCAAGCTGTGAATTAGTCAAAAGCCACAAGACATTGATGGAGTTTCGAAGAAGATAGAATGCCCTATGGAGAAGCTCCAAGTTATTTTGCTGCATCTGAATAAAGCAAACATTTCAGTGGACTAAAACCTTGGCAGCTGACATGATAATCCGTGATAGAAGTGTGCTGGTGGATGAGCAGGCCACTTCTGAAAGGCAAACACCATAGTCATCAAATGCAAGGAGAAGCAACTACAGTTAATGAGCAAAAATCAAAAATTGTTTCACAACTGCTCCTCACGATGTTGCAACCACATTTGCGGATAAATTTTCAAAGTTTGCCTGGCCGTGTGGAGAAAGCCAAAGTGAAATGCTGTCCTGTCACTGTAAACAGTTACTTCCTTTAATTAATCGCCCTTCTTGTTTGTTTGAACCTTTATTTATTTTCCAAAAGATACTTGACAGAGGCAGATTGGTGTCCCCCTGCCTTTCTGTCAACTGCTTAAATTTAACTCCGTAAAGGGGAGGAGGATAGAATGAGAAATATGGTGATTATAAAGCTAAGGGTTTAGTGGCCCTACAGGAATGCTTTAGAAAGTTATTTTACTGTTTGTTGTTGAATTCAGTAAATATGAAATGATATTGAGGGGAGCAGTGATGCTGTTAAATGGAAACAAATTTTGCAGAGAGATTCTCAATTAATATTTACAAGGGGACAAATAGATTCATTTCAGTTTATCCGGTAATTCACAAAATCTGCCTGAACCATTCAACAGTGACCAACTCGTGCATACATTTGATGTATCGTCTCACAGATAAATTTGTAAGCATTATGCTCCATTGATGCCCAATATAGTGCATCCCAGAGGCTGATTTTTACCCTTAAGAGTTCAGTAAAGGATCTGAACTGGAAGACTGCTTGGCAACTTAACAGAGCATATGTAAAACATCAAGATTTTTTCTGCAGGCAGCTATCCTGAATGGCATATGTATTTTTGATAAAATAAGGAAATAGGAACAACTAAAATCATTCTGCCCAGCACACTTCCTCCTCCACGTTTTACTTTTACTCCTGAGGACAAATTCTGTTTATAGTCCTCCCCAATACCCTGAAGTGATCAGGATAATCTTCCCACTTCACCTCAGATCTGCTTTGGCCAGAGGTACTCTTTGAAAATTACACAGGAAGCATGAAAAAAAAGTCAATTCTTTTTTATCAAATGGGGTGGTAGGAGTAAGGGGTAAGAGAGATTTAATTTGTTTGCTTTTTAAACTTGGGTATACAATTTCACAACAAATGCCAAGGTCAGATTATCCTCTTATACCAATTAGGCATAAAGGATTTTTTGGG
Organism: Narcine bancroftii; assembly: GCF_036971445.1. Classification (NCBI taxonomy): domain Eukaryota; kingdom Metazoa; phylum Chordata; class Chondrichthyes; order Torpediniformes; family Narcinidae; genus Narcine; species Narcine bancroftii. The sequence goes on along the minus strand of NC_091471.1, from coordinate 52,600,364 downwards.
GTAGAATGTATGGAGAGAAACCAGGCAGGGAGAATCCCATACCTCTGAAGGGGGTTGAGTGAATTTTACCTATTCATTTAATTATGCTGGTTCTATTATGGATGAATGAATCTCCCCACTTGCTCTCCCTCAAAGGCTTTGTGTTGATTTATCCCCCAAGCGGTATAAAATGAAAGACCGCCCTTAAATCTTAGCTCTGCACATTTATTCAGCTGAATGTAGCTTTGGTTGCATTCACTGGGAGTCTTTTCCACATGCTCATAACTCTGTGGGAAAAGCTTTTCTAATCACTAGTCTTGCTCGAGGCTTATTAACTGATGAGAGTGATATTTTTTTTAAAAAAAGAAAAGCATAATAAAAGTTCTTGCCAGAAATAAAGCTTTGAAATTCACCCCTGCTGAGATAACCATATGTATAGTAAATGAAAGCAAACTAGTGAGGATTTTTAATTAGGTTTTAACTTAATTTAAGCTTGTGATTTGCTCCCACTTTGATTATTATAAGTATATAAAGGCTGCAGAAGACTATATATAGTGACTATACCATTCCATCTGTGTTATATGTGCTCCAGTCCTTGATCCTGCAAGAAGACATTCAATTTTTGAGGTAAACACAATCAAAATTAAAATCAGTCTAAATTGTAAGCAGTTAAGCCTTTAAAAGTAGCAAAGTGCTGCATTGAACAATAAGACGTTTGTGCCAAATAGTTGGTAACAAATTTTCAATCAAGAAACTGAATGAAAGGCCATTTCCCCATGTAAGGGATCGAAAAGTGAAGATAAGATGAGTGAAGATCTAAAAGTGACATGATGTTAACTTTAGGCTTTGAAAAGGTGCTAGAGGGAAGATGTGGTGGGATAAAGTATTCATTGATTTCGTGCTTCTCGTGAAAGCCTCAGCAGTTATGTGCCTAATTTAACAAAAAGTACAGAACTGACAATTAACTGGTGAAATTAAGATGATGGATTCAGATGCACCTTCAGTTAGGCAATTGAATTGGGATGGCAGTGCCAACCAGTGTGAGGACAGTGGTGACTCAAGGGAGTTAAGGGTGGCCAAAGCAAGAATGGGACTGATCAAACTAAAGATAGCAGAGGCCAAGGGGAGAGTTGGGGCACTTGGGGTAATCATTTTTAAGGAGAGAAGATGACATTTTCCTGCATTGCTGTCTCCTGCAAAGTTCAGGCATTCATTCATAAGACTGCGCTCCTGACTTCAAATCTATAGTGGTTTATGGGGTTTTCCATCAAACACGTGCCTTCTTCAGGAATTTTCCAGGTCCCTCTGACAACTCCCATGTGCTTTCCAATTCATTCATTAGCAACATTGGAAGATGGTTGTTTGAATTGTGTTCCCCACTTCAAGAGCTGCTCTGATAACATGACACTGGCCTGGGTGACATGCTGACATCTGCAAGAACTTGCAACATATCAGTTATGCAACTGAAACTGAGGACACTACTTCAGGATGATCTTACAAAGACAAGCCTTATCTGAAGTAAAAATAACCTGACCTCTCATCCTGGCAGCTGGGCTTCTCACTCTGAGAATTTTCACAGAGTTACTGTGGCCCACAGTGGGTGCTAATGCCAAAAAAATGGTTTAGTTGGTATTTTCATCTACTAAACGTTCTGGACTACTGCTCACGTCTTAGACAAGGTCATAAGCAAGTCGCCCAGATTTGATACAGCCTCTGGAGCAACCATAATTCCTTTAAGCAGCAGTAGCAAGAATTTATTTTACCTTGCTGAATCAGGTTCTGGACTTTTGTCTGTCTTTTTTTTCTGGAAAGCTACTGCCTTCTCCTGCTCCCCCACCAACACCTCCATGAGCCCAACTCTGCTTTTATTTAGACAGCTGGAATACATCTGGTTATTGTAATTAGTTGATCATGCGATTTATGGCAGGCTGAACATCATGACCTGTGACACCAGTCCCACACCACACATATGCGATGGCCCAGGTTATTTTCTAATGTTAGGGTGGCATGGTTAGTGTAGTGGCTAGTGTAATGCTGTTATAGTGCCAGCGACTAAGGTTTGAATCTGTAAGGAGTTTGTAAGTTCTCCCTGTGGGTTATCTCCCAATGTTCTAGTTTCCTCCCACCGTTCAAATCGTACCAGGGTTGTAGATCAATTGGGTATAAGTGGGTGAGCCAAAAAGGCCTTTTATTGTACCCTATGTCTAAATTTATTTTTCACTGTGTTTATCCTCCTCACCTTCATAAAGTCCTATTCAAAGGAGAGAAGGGAAACTTTTTTTCTGATATTCTGGAAAAAACTCAGTCCTCAAGCAATAGTTTGTCAATTAATTTTAATTTTGTTATCTGTGGGAATTCATTGTGTATTCATTTCTGCCATGTTACCACACATTTGAATTACTTTATGTTCTTGATATTCAGAGGGTTGGTTAGTATTATTGGCCTAGGCAACATTTATTGTCTTTCTCTAGATATCCTTTCTGAACTACTGCATACTTAAAACGCACTCCACGCATTATACAGTGTTCACCACTGGCAATACTGTCATGGATGGATATGTCTGTGACAGATACATTGGCAGGGATGCTATCAGACAAATGTTGCACAGAAACAGTAACACAGATTCTGCCACTGCTTGGTTAAAATCAGACATCAATCTTAAGATGCTTGTTCACCTTTCTGCCAAAGTTGTTAGCTAAAAAATAAATGATGTTAACATTCATGCCCTGTTGAATACCACTTAGGATTTCACATTCATTTCTGACAACAGTATTGCTTTCACATCACATTTGCTGGTCTAATTAAGTTCCAATCTATATTAACTCCAAGTCAACCAAGAAACCTCCTTAAAGAACATACCTTGAAAAGGGGCTCAGGCCTGAAACATTGGTATTATAGCCTCACCTTCTGAGGACACCACGAGACCTGCTGAATTCTTCCAGATTTCTGTGTTTTTACTATAATCACAGCATCTGCGTACTTCCATGTTTCAATTAGGTAACCCACCAGTCAGTTCTCTACCCATCTGTAACTCTGGTCCATACATCACCTTATTTCTTCATTTATCTCCATGGTCAGCTACTTCTCTGCTAAGTTCTTCTGCTCTTCTTCGTTATTCATGGTCTGTGATATTCCTTCTTTCCCTGTTTCTCAGTAGTGGTAAGAATGAAAGAAGAAAGACTTCTGCTTTAACTTAATTTCATGGTCAAAAAGCATTTTAGAGCCAATTAAGTGGTTTTTGGAGCGTAATCACTGCACAGGGTTGTAAAGATTATTTGCCACAGGAAGTAGTTGAGGCCGGTTCCTTGTCAATATCTAAGAGTAGGTTAGATTTGGCCCTTGTTGCTAAGGGGACCAGGGGATATGGGAACCGGGTACTGATCAGCCATGATCATATTGAATGGTGGTGTAGGCTTGAAGGGCCAAATGGCCTACTCCTGCACCTTTTTTCTATGTTTCTACGTTTGATTCAAATACTGGACAATGTATCAGAGGCTGGAACCACTGATTCAAAATAATAAGTTTGAATTTTGTGATGGCAGCTGGGATTTTAAAGTTAAGTTTGCAAGTAAATCTGGGATTCAAATAAAAGGCCAAGCATCTGATTTGCCAATGTTCTTCATGGAAGAAAGTCTACTATCTTTACCAGAAACAATCTATTTGTGACTCCAAACCAAAACTATGATTGTTTCTACTGTTTAGGAGCAATTAAGAATGGAGAATAAATGCTGGCATTCCCAGGATGTCCACATCCACTGAATAGATATATCTAAAAAAAAGACAGGAGTCAAAATACATTGTGCAAGCTCCCACAATATGAAAAGAGCCTGGAGAAGGATAATTATTGATCAGGTCATCCTCACTGGTCTTCAAATCCATATCCACAAGAGTTAACAAGCAATATTATTTCTCATTCATGTTGATGTAGCTCTTCCTCAGCTCAGCATTGAAGCATTAGCCCTTCCTGGAGTCTGAATCTCTGGAGTGCAAAGTCTCTGCACCCCTTTAATTAATGAGACAATTGAACAACCAACCAAATTATGACTAATACTTGCGACCTGCGTCCATCCACACACACGACTGGAAATTTGTTTAAAAATATAGCATTTACACGGTTTATATTGTATTTGACCAACCATAACAGGCATGCAGGGCAGGTAAAAGCCAAAATGGGCATGCTTACCTTGTTAGTCGGCATCCCGGGATCCATAGACGGGGCACGGCCATCTTGATTCCTGTGCGCATGCACGAGTCTTCGGTTGGCGCATGCATGAGGTTGAATTGCCCTAACGATATTGAATTTGTGCCCTTAACTCTCGCCCATGTGCCAACCAAAGACTCGCGCATGCACACAGGAATCAAGATGGCTGCACCCAGCCTTCAGACCCAGGGATGCCGACTAACAAGATAAGTATGCACATTTTGGCTCTTACCTGTCCTGCATCCCTGTTATAGTTTGTCATATACAACATAAACCACGTAAATGTTATATTTTTCTTTATTTTTTTAACAAATGTACACAATTCCAACATACGCCCATTCCAAGATACGACCAATCTTTCAGTATGAATTACAGTTGTAAGTCAGAGAGTACCTGTATCTCCTACATTCGATAATTTACAACTCGCAGTCAAAACAAGTTTTTCAATCCAGTTGATGCCCATGGTCAGTTGATCCTTTCTGCTAAATTTTCAGAAATTCTGCTATTGGTTTATTAACAACTTCTCTCACAGCTTATCAACAGGCAGTACAATCTTCACCCTCTATCTTCTTTGTATTCCACATTAGTGGCTGTGCAGAATGCTGCCCAGAGCAGCCATTCTCAACTTTTATTTTGGCTATTGCACCCTAAGGGCTCTGCTCAGCATGTATAGGCTCCCTTCGCTGAGAAGCAGTCAAGTTTAGTCGGTTTCTTTTGTGCTTCTCTCCTACTGACTACAAATTTAAAAATATATATTTTATGGTTTCAGTCCGTGGCCCCCTTAAATGTGCTGTTACCCCGGGGTGGGGGCACGTGGCCCCTGTTGAGAATGGCTGGCCTCGAGTATCTGCTTGAGGATTCCACCTCTTCGTCTGATTCTTTTATTTGCACTTTTCCCACAAGTTGTGGTTATCGGTCTTAAAATCTGCTTATTTATCTTGTTAAATCTTGTTTGAAAGGGGAGCATCCTGGAACATTTTCCAATGTTAAAGGCTTTATGCAAAAGAATGTTGGTGTTGTCACTGGTTTGTCTCATTTTCCCTTTGTACTTAACCTAATTATCTCTCCTTTTTCATTTCAATCATCTCTCTTCTTTCCTTTCGTGTCTCCATTTGTTTAACAAATAATTCCCAGCTTTTAACTGAAATTCTTTTTAAAAACAGTGCAATTTACTAAATTACTATATATTGAATAGAATTCATCCTGCAAGTTTGCTCTGAAAATGTACATATTGTGTAGAAAGGCTGGAATTTTTTCTTCAAATATGTACAGAATCAATCAGTATTCGTGACACACCTCGAAACCTGCATGTAATCGTAGTCATAATTACATCACTCCATCTCCATCTGGAGAGCCTCTGTAATGCTTGATGACCCCTAGTGGGATTCTCAGCTCATTACCTCACTATCAGGAGCTTTCTCACTATTGACAGAAAAAATACAAAACATAATTACTATGCCAAATAATTTTAAATTTCACATCAGGTATAATTATCTTCCAATCTTATTTAGAAGAGCTTAGTTAATTAGTTCCATTTTATGTTTTTCGTAACCTGCTTGTTAGTTTTTTTTTTAACTTCGCAATGCAACTTAATTCTGCAGAAAAATATTATTTTAATGGCAATTATAATCCTTCCTACCATGCATTTTAGGTTTTATTCATGTCTAAATAAGAAAATATCAATGGAAAATGGACTTCAAAAGATCTGAATAAGTATGAAAAAAAATCACATTTTAAATTTCAATATCACTAAAACACTCAAAATGAAGAGACTTGAAAGTCGCACGACAATTTTCAATTATTTAATTGATACTGCTTCTGTGGGGCTCACTGGCAAAGCTTTACTTTTAATTAGTCCCAAGAAAATTTTAAATTAAAACTGAAACTAAAAATTCTCTATTCATTCTTATGGCTCCAGCAACTTATCTCATTATGTGATGACGACATTTTAAAAATAAGTAAAGACATTATGATTACGAGCAGTTGCAATCATGGTTTCAGATGACAAATTCTTGGTGCAGGGTGTGAGTCAACTTTTGATGATCTCATTTGCAGAGGACCTACTATGTAGTAACCAATGTGGTAACTTTTAAGTTCACTGCAATTCTTGCTCTTTCCCAGTAGTTCGCAACCTTTTTCTCACTTTCAGTAAACCCCATGCCGTCGGTGCTCAGTGATTAGTAAGGGATTGCTTAAGGTGGTAGGTGAGTGGGAAGGGAAGGATGAGAATCGCTGCTCGAGACCCAACTGTTATTGAAATATTTTGCTTGAGAAATATTGTCATTGGCCTATTTCCTTTGGAGTTAGGAAGCCGTGCACATAATGAGTCAATTAGGTACGATTAAAACAAGGGTTTTCAAACTTTTTTCTTCCCACACACCTACCACCTTAAGCAATCCCTTACTAATCACAGAGCACCTATGGCATAGAGATTATTTAAAGTGGTATACGAGTGGAAATAAAAGATTGAGACCCACTGCTCTATCCCTAACCAGGAAAGCAATATTTGCTTGCTGCAGTATAAAAAATATTATATCATTATAATACTTAAGTTGTGTCATGTATTTTAACAAATCTTAAATGCACAACTCATGGCTTGGCTTCATGAATGAAGATTTAGGAAGGATTGTGGAGATGGGCATGTTCTTCGAGCCTGCACAATGGATTTTTAAGTGGAATGCAGTGTGTGCAGTACTGGCCCCATCTTTTAGACTCGGGGTTTATCTCCCACGGCCCAGCACGCTGTGATGGTGACAGTCAGGTCCTCGGGACATAGGTGTTACATCTGAGTGTCCTTCACCTAGATGGATGGCCTGATGAGGCTAACGAGCCCCATCTGCCCAGGTTCGAAATCAAACTTTTCCTTCTCTTAGGCGGGATGCCATCCAAGCTAATGAGCCCAGACTACCCATCCAGTTATAGCGCCGGACACTTGGCCATGCCATAACGTAGCAAACTCAGTCAAAATGAGAAGGTGTTGCTATGGACACAGTAATGTAGGAGAGGCCATTTGCAGTGACCTCCTGCCGAGCAAGCCAGACAGTAACCACACAACAATCAGTACACTGAGAAAGGAGAGGCGATATATTATGCGTGCACTTTCCCTGGGTGAGCAGGACATCAAGCCCAGACATCACCCACCCACTAAATGCAAAACACAAAAGCAAAATAATACAAATTTGGGATTGAACTGTTGGCAGTTCGAAATATTCAGCATCCCAGACAGCATCTGTGAAGTGAAATACTGAATTAATGATTCAGGTAAAGAACTTATCAGAACTGGAATACACAAAGCTAAATTTTAAAAAGCAGAGAAAAGTAAAAATAAATGGAAGCCCAAATATAAAAATTATTGATGTAGATATTTTATGATTACATGCTGCAATCCAAATGAGGGCAATGATGGGACAAATAAACAGAAGAAATTGGTAGCAGAATCATTCTTTGAAATTGTCAAGCTCCCGATTAGCCCAGTTAGGAAAAAAGTTGAAGTGCTCTTCCTTTACATTGATTGAGCATCACTGGAATTGTACAGGAGGCCGAGGAGGAGCAGAGAGGTCAGTGGATGAGCCAGAATCTTGATGTCGTGCTCATAGATCGGACAGTGTTTTAAAAGTGGACAACCCATTTAATTTTCAATTAGCATCTTGTTATTATTTCCAAATGAAGGCTTCAAATACAAGTATGGTAAAACAAATATGGTACACTTTTGTAATTACATACCATACGAGTCAATGAACAAGTTAATCAAATAAACTCAAAGCTTATTAGGTCAAATCACATTCATCTCTGTCTGGGAGCTCCATAAAAAGCCATTGGCAATGTCTTCCTAATGAGCCAATTCATGTTTGACTTTACAACAGAAATTAAAATATGAAATTCTTACCTTAAACTCATTGGCATGCTGAGATTATGGGTCTGATCCTTAGCTTTACACCATGGCATATATTTACCCTAAAAATATAATGTTAGATGCTACTCATGCAGGTGAACATGTTCAGGGTATGGAGATTATGCTATGGCTATGGTAAGTAGAACAACACTGTTCATTTTAATGAATAACTGCCCTCAAATAAAAAGCTAATGTAGGTAATTGGTTCATTTATTTTTCTTTATTCAACTATATCTTTATAACCATAAAACAATTCCAGTACAGAAACAGGCCATCTCGGCCCCTCTAGTCTGCACTGATTTAAATGAACTCCTCTAGTCCCACCTACCCACTCATATCCATCCATTCATCCAAACCTCGTGACAAAATTGACCCTGCTGCAACCACCTCTTCCAGAAGGTCATTCCGCTCAGCCACCACTCTCTTCTAATTCTTGAAGCAGATTTTCTTTTTTTTTCAGAATTTTCATTATTTAAGAATACGTGAGCTTTTTTTATGTTTCTAATTATTAGAGACATTTGAAAAATAGTTCAAAGGCCTTTTTTTTCCTGCAGGGAGCTGTCATATGATCATCACAAGATTCCTGAATGGGGTTTGCAAGATCCACTTCCTGAGACCAAGTCACAGTTTGTGACCTGTGATATTTCAAGGGAGAGGTCTCAGGAATGAAAGTAAAACACGAATGTTTGCAGACCCTGTGGTTGAAGTAAAAACACAAAGGTGGAGAAACTCAGCTTTATATAGCAAAGATAAAGATACAAAATAAATAAAATGTATTTTTTAAAAAACTTTGTGAAGGGCTCCCAATCCTAACCAACAAATTTTCCCCTGCAACCGCTGCAACCGTGTCTGCCTGTCCCGCATCGGACTTGTCAGCCACAAACGAGCCTGCAGCTGACGTGGACATTTACCCCCTCCATAAATCTTCGTCCGCGAAGCCAAGCCAAAGAAAAAATGAGGTACTCTGTTTGACTTGCATTGCATTTTTACTAGTCTCAGGAATGGAATGTCAACCTGCCCTTTGTATCTGAAACATGTTGGGAGTGCAGTTAGGCACATTGCAGGTGGCTGGTTTACAAGAGAATTTGAGATTCAATTAAATACAAAATAAAGGATGAAATGGTGAGGAAATGTAATTGATCAATATGTCAATATATCAATCAATATATCAACAGTCCTCTTGGCTTTACTTATTGGTTCCAATTTTTAAGTTTACTTGTGTCTGAATCCATCTGGATCAAGGTGAATATGTCTGCCTGCCTTTAATTGTTTAATTGACCTCGAAGAAGTGTTCAGTTAATGTATTTTCATTTTTTTCTAAATATTGTTTAAAATGATTTCAGTGTTTGAGGAGACATTGAAATTAATTTGGAGAATATTGCATTTAATGTAGTAAAACATTCCAAATGGTTCTCAGTGTAAAAACTACCCATAATCTTCTATGTTAATGGCGTATTATCCCTCATAATGGTTGATAAGATACATTGATGTAAAACAATTCTTGAACCTGCAGCTGTCTAACAGAAAACATCTATCACACCAGGCCCTGGAGCTAATTTGAGAAAAGAAAATTGCACAAATAAATGCTCCTCAAGAAAATGCAGTGCTTATTTAAAACTACTTTGAGAGTTTTGGTGGCCAGAATATACAGCTTACACGAACATGCTGAGTGTCCGGAGGAACCACCATTTTCTGTTCAGTAGAGTAAATCACAGACATGTAAAGTCTGAAGTAGTCAAACCTTGTTAAACTCAGAATTCAGCTGGGATTTGATTACCAACTCTGGTTCCAATGCAAATATATTATATCTGACAATGGGAAGGTAAAACCGGACAAAGAGACGAATATAAATGAAATACAGTACAACTCCGATTATCCAAAATTGGATTCTCCAAAATCCTCAGTTTAAAAACGAGAATATCCAAAATCCTCATTTATCCAAAATTTTTTTCAGAGCCCAACTGTCCGGGGATGTCAGGCTCCCAGTGGCAACAGCAGTGGGCCTCAAGCTCCCGGACAGGAGCAAAAGCCTTGGGCACAAGCGGAGCTTTGGTGGGGAGGTGTCAGTGATTGGTGGTGGCCAGCACTTTTTTTTTGGTGAGAATTAAACATTATTTTAATGCTTAAAAAGCCTTACCTTGTGTTTGTTGTTGATTAAACATTGTTACAAGTGATTTCCTGTTGCCACTGAGCTGTTTTTTTTTAAAGACTAGTTCTCTGAAAAAAAACATTTATTTGGAATGGCCCCAGTCCTGACCATTTCAGATAATTGGAGTTGTACAGTATAACATATCCACTAAAGGACATTTTAGTTCAATTTGTGAAAATGAAGCCCTTGGCATCAATGACACTTCCACAAAAGGAAGTAAAATTTGAAGATCAGTTTCGTGCTCTGAAGACATACACAGTACTTTGTTTTGTAGACATGCACAGGGTCAATGAGTCAGCATAAAGGTGGGAGATTGAAAACTTGGCCAAATGATGCACCAACAAGAACATCACACAAAACCAAGGGATCCAGTGAGCACTGGGATTTCAGAGGTAAAGAGGGTGATCAAATTTAAGTTCACTATCTCAAAGGATCTTCCCTGGATCCAACACACATGGTATCGTGAAGATATTTTTACAGATGTGTGGTGGAAAGTGTGCTGACTGGCTTCATCGTGGTGTGGTATGGGGACACCAATAACCCTGAGCATAAATCCTTACAAAGCTAGTGGACACAGCTGGGGACATCAAGCGTAAAACCCTCCCCACCATCGAGAACATCTACAGCAGTGGTTCTCCCACCTTTTTCTTTCCACTCACATCCCACTTTAAGTATTCCCTATGCCATCGGTGCTCTGTGATTAGTAAGGGATTGCTTAAGGTGGTACGTGGACGGAAAGAAAAAGGTTGAGAACCACTGATCTACAGGGAATACTGCCGTCAGAGAACAGCAGCAGTCATCAAGGATCCAGCACACACGCTTTTCTTGCTGCTACCATTACGAAGGAAGTATAGGTGCCACAAGAATCACACACTGTTATTTCTCCCCCAGACTCCTCAACAACACTCAATTAGGGACTCGTTTAAGGACTTTTGCTCTTTATTGATTTTTTTTCTCTCCATAATTGCACAGTTTGTTTAAAATTATTTATTTGTTTACATGTGTACATTGCAGCTTTTTATACTACAATAAGTGATAATTCTGCCTCACCTGCAGGGGAAAAAAAAAGAATCATGATGTCATGTATGTATTCTAACAATAAATCTGTAATAAATCTGAGTACCTGTCCTGTTTAGCGTGAAGCTGTGCAAAAAGAATAAAAACATAGGTGTTCAAAGACATTTTATAGCCAAAGATAATGAGAAGGATAGATAGAGTTGATGTGCAAAGGCTTTTCCCATTGAGAGTAGGAGAGATAGATACAAGAGGTCATGGGTTGAGAGTTGATGGGCAAAGGGTTTGGAGTAACATGAGGGGGAACTTCTTTACTCAGAGAGTGGTTACTGTGTGGAATGGGCTTCCAGGAAAGGTGGTGGAGGCAGGGTCAATTTTGTCATTTAAGAAAGAGTTGGGTAAGTATATGGATGGGAGAGGGATGGAGGGATAAGGGCAGAGTGCTGGTAAGTGGGATTAGAGGAGGGTACTTGGATCAGAGCGGACTAGAGCGGCCAAATTGGCCTGTTTCCGTGCTGTAATTGTTCTATGGTTATCTGGTTACTCTTGAAATATAATCATTGTCGTCATTCAGAAGCTAAACTGCACACAGTAAATGTCCATAAACTTTAATGCAATTTACGATAAATTTCACAAAACTATTCTGCCACAGAATGACCAAAAGATCCACGATTCAACTCCACACTGAGTTGATTAAGACTGGTTCACCTGGGTTTGCACATTCATTTTTCAGGTAGTTACACGACATTCGGGATGAATTAGTTTTACTCTGGATTCTGAAGTGGCTAATGAGACCAATGTGGCAACCCTAAAGTTTTCTGCAGGTGGACCAGGAAATGCCAGGTGGTATGGTGGGGAAGGGGGAGGGTCATTTGTAAAGTGATGCAATCCTAATCCTTCCACTGCTCAGGCAGGGTTTCTATATGCTCCTGTGCATCTGCTCAAGGTTTCCAATACCATTCCCAATGCTCTTTTTCCTCCTTGTATAGTGAGCAATCAGTGGGGATGCACTTCCTTAAAGTAGCTGTGAATATTTTGCAAGCTGGACATTGCAATCAACTTGAAAAATAGACTCAGAGTTTTACAGCATGGGAGCTGGACCCTTCATTCCAGCATGTCCATCTATACCCAAGCTCATACCTGTCTAAATGTCTTTTAAATGCTACAATTGTTCCTGCCTCAACCACTTACTATGGTAGCTTGCTCTCTGTGTAAAAAATGCCCCTTAAGCCCCCTTTCAATCTTTCCCCCTCACCTTAAATCTATGCCCTCTAGTTTTAGATTCCCCTACCCTGGGGAAAAATGACTACTTATCTAGGCCTCTCATAATTTTGTATACCTCCATAAGGTCACTCCTCAGCCTCCTACTCATGGCTTGGTTTCACGAACAAAGATTTTAAACATTGGCATGTCCTTCGAGCTTGCACAATGGATTTTTGTGGAGTCCAGTGTGTGCAGTACTGGCCCCAACCTTTACACCCGGGGTCTATCTCCCATGGCCCAACACACTGGGATGATCACAGCCAGGTTCTTGGGTCATAGGTGTTACGTCAGAGTGTCCTTCTCCTAGATGAATGGCCTGACGAGGCTAATGAGCTCCATTTGCCCACATTTGAAATCTCTTGGGCTGGCTGCCAACCAAGGCTAACAAGCCCAGCCTACCCATTCAGTAACATTGGACACTCGATTGTGCCATGACATAGAAAACTCAGTGGAAATGGGGGACATCAACGAGGAAGTGTTGCAATTGACACAGTAACGTAGGAAAGGCTAGTTACAGTGACCTCCTGACTGGCAAGTCAGACAGTGGCCACTCGGCGATCACTACACCGAGAAAGGAGAAGCAATGTATTATGCTTGCACTTTCCCTGGGTGAGTGGGACATCATTGGTGGAACTAGAGTCAGGATGTCCAGTCCCAGTCAAAGGACATTAGCAAACCAGCTGGGTCTTTACAATAATTTGGCAGTTTTACCCTCTCTTTGATTTAAAACCAGCTTTCTGATTAACTTTTGATTTCTCCTTATCCAATGCCTTTTGTACACTCCCACTTCAGGCATTTCCTTTAGCATCATTTCATCTTTCTTTCAACTTATTCATTGATTTTCTTCAGAGTTACTGAAGTAAAGTCAGATGAACTAGAGATTGATCCCAGAGATTACTCTTCCCTGATCCCAAACCTTATATTTTCCAAGTCCTGTTCTTTTAGGGAAATCTAAGAAATGCTGTCCTTTGCAAGACATAATTAACCAAGATCTTGCCAACTATTTTCATTAACAATAAAAACCCTACTTTGAATCATGCTTGCCTGGTTCTATTTGGGTTTCTGGACTCGGTTGAGTCCAGAAAGTGAGTTCTACAGTTGAGGCTGCCAAATGGCAAGCTGGCAGGCTTGTTGAAAGACCCCATTTTTGAAGACAGGTTGTGAGTTCTGAGTTCAGCCTGTTCAAAATCCTTGTAGTCCTTACAAGAGGAAATGGCTGGCCAGAGTGTTTCTCCTGAAATAAGGGAAACAAGAGGAACTTGGTGGTGACCTGGAAGATGAAGTTATCATTTGGAAAACCCATGATGGGGCAAGTTTCTTTGGCAAGACAGTAAAGTGACTGATTGGAGGAAATCAATTTGTGTGTGTCCAACGAGCAACATATATCTCTCTGAAACCAACAAGAAACTTCCTGAGCAGTAACCATTTAACTTTAAGCACCAGAGCCTGGTGAAGATTCATAATGTTAAATTCTGTGCACTGTATAAAAATTGCCTAATACTGGTGAACTTGGAGAAGTGAGAAATGAATGATTGGACTGTGAAACAAAGAACTTTTCTGAACTTATACACATTATGTACATGTGCACTTAGAATTAGAAGGGGGTTAGGTTGTTAATAGTATTAAATGAAAGTTTGTTCCTGTTATTTATGTTTAAAGAAAATTAAAAGCAACTTTTGTTTGAGTGGCCATTGTCTTGGTGGATTTCTCTTGCTGCTGAGTTTTGGAGTCCTCTGGGCTCGTAACAAACTGTTTTCTTTTCAAGTGACCATATCCCAGTTAGAACCATTGAACCATGGAATATTACTGAAAGAAGTCCCTTCTCATCTGCACTGAACTATTATCCTGCCTTCCCACTGACCTACATTCATTCCATATCACTCCATACCTCTCCCCTCCATGTACCGGCACAATTTTTTTCTTAAATGTTAAAACTGAGCTTGCATCCATCTCTTCAATGGGTAGCTCATTCCATAATCCCTTCTGGAAAAAGCCTGCTTGCATTTTCTCCATCTATACCCATCATAATTTTGTATGCAAAAGTTGGGCTCATGTCTGTGCAACCATGTGTATCTCAATGATTGCAAATAGTCAATAATGGTTCAGCTCTGCTCCACCATTCTTAAAAAAGTGCCAGCATCATATCTTTCTCAAACCCTTCTTTTGAAGACCTTGTCTCTGTTGTCCTTTCTACTGATGTGGATGTATGGGCTCACTTTGAAATGGTTCCCTTTAGAGTTCAGGTTCTACCTTGCCCATTTCTCCAAGAATCAATGAGATAAATGATTAGCAATAGCCCCTTTATGATCACTACAGCCTTTCCTGATGTTTGGAATGGTTGATCGCTCTATCTCCCCTAACTACCCTTCATTGTTCATTTTTACTTGGTTTCAACATTTGCACCATGACCACACTTCTACCTCGAACATGCCAGAAAGTGTGCTGTAATTCCTTTGTCAGCCCACTGTGTGCATTAAATTGATTTACAAATATTCTGCAGGCGATGCCCTGAGCCACAGAAAACTCAAGGTGAATCACAAGTACAGGAAGAGTAATATCAGTAAGAGATGTTTGTTCGCTAGAGTGGGGTTACACTGTGTGAATCTCAGCAATAAATTAAATGGTCAAACTTAGTGAGAATTCACTGGTGTTTGCCTTTAATTTAAAACTTAAAAGTTCCCAAGATCGTGTTATATGGCGAGCTCTCCACTGGCCACCGTGACAGAGGTGCACCAAAGAAAAGGTACAAGGACTGCCTAAAGAAATCTCTTGGTGCCTGCCACATTGACCACCGCCAGTGGGCTGATATCGCCTCAAACTGTGCATCTTGGCGCCCCACAGTTCGGCGGGCAGCAACCTCCTTTGAAGAAGACCGCAGAGCCCACCTCACTGACAAAAGACAAAGGAGGAAAAACCCAACACCCAACCCCAACCAACCAATTTTCCCCTGCAACCGCTGCAACCATGTCTGCCTGTCCCACATCGGACTTGTCAGCCACAAACGAGCCTGCAGCTGACGTGGACTTTTACCCCCTCCATAAATCTTCGTCCGCGAAGCCAAGCCAAAGAAAAGTTCTATTAATGTGTCACATTTTTGCAAATTGCTACATTTTCTCAATATAGTCTTTGAAAAACTCAGTCTTCAGTTCAAGGTAGCTGGGGACTATCTAAGTGAAAAATAAATTGAATTATTTAAGTTTAATCTGTATTGCACTCTTCAACTTCACAAGTAGGAAATGTATTATTAATACAATTCCTCACCAAGGATATGCCACATTCTTTTTGTTCTTGAATTTGAAAACCAGCATAATACATGGTTGTTTACATATATTAATGAGTTTGTGCCCTCCTAAGATGTGCTTTGTGTTTACATGTGACGGATTAATAACTATTATTTTCCATCAATCTTTTAATTTGATTCACAGAAGGTTAACATAGTGGCATTCACTCGATGATTTCAATTTTCTCCATTTTCCTCCTCTGTCATCTGTTGCTTCAATTTCCTTTTACTTTAGGTTTTGTTCTAATCTCTGTATTCCCTCCCTTTGTTCATTCCCATATCTGATTCGAGTGTCTATTTTACACAGGTGATATTACATCATCAAAGTTGAGATACTATTTGAGCACTGGGGCCAATTGAGTTGAGACCAATCCTTCAATATTGCAATATATTAAACATGGTAGTCAATTTGAAATCACCAAGCTCTTACAAAAAGCAATGGCTACGATCAGTGGTTCTCAACCTTTTTCTTTCCACTTACATACCACTTCAAGTAATCCATATGCCATCGGTGCTCTGTGATTAGGAAGGGATTGCTTAAGGTGGTATATGAGTGGGAAGGGAAGGTTGAGAATAACTTCTCTAGACCCAATTGTTATTGAAATATTTTGCTTGAGAAAAATTGTCGTTGGCCTATTTCCTTTGGAGTTATGAAACTGTGCACATAACAAGTCATTTCTTTCCACCCACATACCACTTTAAGCAATCCCTTACTAATCACAAAGCACTATGACACAGGGATTATTTATAGTGGTGTGTGAGTGGAAAGAAAAAGGTTGAGAACCACTGGGCTACATAATATGATATAATCATGGATATCAATAAATGATTATTGGGGATGTGACCATGAATAAAATTGGAACATTACTGATTTATTTGACATGCCTGCAATGCATGAATCCTATCACACCACTTTACATCTGCAAGAATCCCTCAAAAGTAAACCAATAGCTCCAAAACACCCTCTCTGGTCCCCTGAGATCCCCTGCTATCTGAGTTTTTTTTTCTTTGCTCTGGTTTTACTTAAGTTCTTCTTATGGACAAGGCCAACACTATTTTAAACCTCCCCAGTCACTGGTGAAACATACATAGAGCTGATCTCAGATAAAGGCATTCCAGTGCTAACCCACTTCCTTTTCACTCCAGTTGTACCAATTCGGCTGTGACATGATCAGGTTTGCAAATACATATCTAGAACAGAAAGTCAGGCATTATTGGTTGCACATGTTAATGCCTCTTTCTCATCTTAGCAGAGCAGTTTAACCTGTCTGGAGCTGAACTCATGCTGTTTTACCAGCACACAACAAAGTTGTAGCAACCTACTGAGGAAAGTCATCTATACATGCTTTGAGGTCTGTAAAGTAGTAAAGATTATTGCTTCATGCACATTGGGTGACAGATTCATCCTTGCTCATGAAGTGTCTCATTTTCATTTGGTTTTATCATGGAGAGAGTGTGACAGATTTAGAGAAGGCAGCAAACCTGTATCTTTATATTGATCATAAGTAAAAATACAATGCTAGATAAACCATCTATAACCAATGTTTCAGGCTTGGTTATGTTGATGAAGAGCTCAAGCCTGAAACATTGGTTACAACTCTTTATCTTTGCTCTATAAAGTAGACTGTTTGACCTGTTGAGTTTCTCCAGCATTGTGTTTTTCTTCAACCACAATGTCTGCAGAATTTTGTGTTTTCCTTCTTTATATTGATCAGATTGTTTCTGGAACAACAGACAGGTTTTATTTATACTCGAGTATAACAGATAGTTTCACCTTTATTTGATCACTGAGTATGAAAGTTGTTGGGACAGCCAGCATTTATTTTCTACTCCTAATTTCTACTCAAACCAAATGATGTCTTTGATTATTTCAGAGGGCAGTAAAGGAATCAATCTCATTGGTGGGTTAGGAGTCTTAAAGAAGCTAGAATGAGTAAATCAGCAGATTTTCTTCCTTAAAGAACCTGAGTGAATTAGATGTTTATGACAGATTAGTAGTTTCCTGTCACATTTAATGACATTAGCCATTTTAAAAAAGATGTTACTTAATTACTTTAATTTAATTTCCACGTCTGCTACAGTGGGATTGGAACATCTGACTTCAGATCAATAACTTAGACTACTGGTTAATAGAATAGGAACTATCATGAGCCCTCCATGTCACTTCTTGCTCTAGAGAAATCAAGAATAAGATCACAACAGGAATGGGTGCATTAGCATTAATATTTTTAAGATCTATATCAATTCACACATCATTCCTGAAAAGCTTAGCTGATTTTAACTTGGTGTGATACAAGGCAATAAGGTCTCAGCTTTAATTCTACATCTGTGGTCTGCTGTGCAATCTCAACCAAGACAACAAATGGGATTTGTGGTGTGAGAGTTCCACAAGTAGCTCAAGTAAATAGTTGGATACAAGTCATGTTTTCTGATCTGCACCACCATTCAGTGACCTCTGCAAATATCCGTATGGACATTGACTCAGTTGAGATGCCCACAATAGTCCAATAATCTGCAGGTTTTCACATAACATTCAAGAATGGATCTTTGGGTGAACTTTTGGATTTACATGGCATCAAGAAGTGTTACCCAGAAAAGGTGGCATGGTTAGCTTAGCGGCTAGCGCAACACTGTTACAGTGTCAGTGACCAGGATTCGAATTCGGTGCTGTCCATAAGGAGTTTGTACATTCTCCCCGTGCCTTCATCGATTTCCTCCAGGTGCTCTGGTTTCCATTCACCCCCCCCCCCCCCCCCAAACGTATGGTGTTGTAGGTTAATTGGGTGTAATTGGCTGCACAGGTTCATAGGCCGAAAAGGCCTGTTACCGTGCTGTATGTCTAAATTTAATATTAAAAAATGTCATAAAGGGAATGCTGAAAAAGACAATAAGAACCCAACAAAAGGAAACTGATTCTGTTGTGTTCCCTCGTCCTTCAGAGCTGATGGGACCAACAGTTCTAATGAAGGGTTGGGTAAGTTTGCACAGACTGATCATTTGCTTGCAATTTCTGTATTATGTTTGAATGGCTCTATTCAGTAACATATCATGTACTTTTCAATGAATCATAAAAGAAAACCCTTTTTTCGTCAAGCATACAGACTTTCTGGATTTTCTAAAAGCAATGCAATTATAATATGGAATAACAGTCAATGTGTGCAATGGACTCCGTGGAACCAAATGTGTGAAAAGAGACAGATGACATGAAGTAGGCTTGTATCATTGAAAAGTCTGGCAGGCG
Organism: Narcine bancroftii; assembly: GCF_036971445.1. Lineage (NCBI taxonomy): Eukaryota > Metazoa > Chordata > Chondrichthyes > Torpediniformes > Narcinidae > Narcine > Narcine bancroftii. The sequence goes on along the minus strand of NC_091471.1, from coordinate 52,581,345 downwards.
TATCAGCATCAATTACTTGCTTAAGTTTTAATAGTTCTCCTGTTAACAATTTAGGCCAGAGAATTTCTTTAATGATCAGCACATTAAATACCCAAAATGCTGCCAAACTTTAAGCATGCTTTTAGAAGTCTAATCACTTTTGCGTGAAATACAATTTTCTTGAGTGTTTTCTGCTATTACTATTTAGATTGAATTGCTTGGTGAATGATTTAATTTGCAAATTGGCTGTTTCATTCTGAAGATTAAAAACCCTCAGTCAAGCCAAGGACCTCTTGGCAAAAAGGCTATTCATTTATCAGATCTGAACTCAACACCATTGGGAAGAAAAAAAATTCAATTTTTGTGTTGCTTCCGATGCCCTGCAAAACATTACTAGAGCTGACACAATTTTGAATAATTACAGAGGCCAAGAACCTTCCAGCAACATCCATAGATATATTCCTTTCAGCCATCACATTAAAAAAAACAGCATCAATGACTCCAGTTTCATACATTTGATTGTTCAGTTTTTTGAAGGAGAGGTTTTTTTTTGGAGAAGGTTGCATGAAGGGTCAAAGCAAAGCTCGAGTAACATTGAGAAAAAGACTGTTCAAGAAAATGAGACTGAGGGAGCAGAGAAAGGCAGAAGGGATAAAAGTGAAAGGTCGGTCAACTTTCTTAGCACTCACCACCACAGTATCTATGAGAGTTAACTTTGCATTTCTGAATTTCTTTTAAATCAGGGCATATATTTACCGAAAGAGTTACTTTCCTTGTAATTCTACAGTTATTTGTTGGCAAAAGGAAAGTTGGTCAAAGCTCGACGGAACAAGGATGTTTAAAAGAATGCCACATTTTAAGACAATTCAAATAAACAACACTTCGATATTTTGAGGAAATGAATGCAGCAGGCTGTGCAGGAATGGAGTAATCATAGAAAAATAGATATCAATTCCACATTTCTGGCATGTGCATAAATATATAAATGTGTATGCATATACATAATCACCCCACACTTTTGTCAGCTGAGACAGCAGATAGTACGTTCTGAATTGAGGTGGCAGGATCAGAGCTCAATTAGGATAAAGAGCCTCATGTTTTATGCAGAGCTGGAGGATCTTTGTTTGTATTGATTTGTTAATGTCTTTAGCTGCCTTGCTTCAGTCACTCGCTTCATGGCAGAGAGGGTTAAAGAGAGAGGGGGGGGGGTGGGGTGGGGGAAGCACTCATCTCCTCTTCCCTCCCCCCCCCACACACAAAAAAATATAAATGTAAGACTTTCCCAATCGATTAAATTTCCACAACCAGTTACAAGCTCCCCAGCACCCACTCTATATATCAAAAAAACCCCTCTGCCATTCGCCGCAAGATTCGAGGGAAGCATTGGTACGCATTTTGTGCTCTGTGCACAAGCCAGTTGCTCTTCTGTGCAGTTGTCTGGAGGCTGAGCTCGTAGAGGTTTGGCAGACACCGGTGAGTTTTTTTTTCCCTCTCTTCTCCCTATAAAGCTACACTTCCCCAAACATTGGCTAGGGGGTGCACAGCTCGTCTGCTAATTTATTCTGCCCATCACAAATGATTGCCTGGTCACATGGTGAGGCTCTGGAGTTTAAAAGTGCTTTAATCTGCATCCAGTGCGGAGCAGCTGGTGGCAAAGTAGAAATAATCTGGCAACTTTCTGGGGTTTTTTTTTGGTGGGGGTGTGTGTTGCTGTGAGGTGCTACTGTGAGAGCGTCTTCAGTAAGTAAAAAAAATGACAGCAAGCTTGAATGAGCTGATATATATAAAATTTCTTTTATGGATTCAGATTTCTATTGGAAATGCCCTGCTGGTTCAGAAGTGCTTTTATTTACAGAATGCCTTGGTTTTCTTCTGATGCTATTTATTTTGGTGGGAAGGCGGGGGAAGTTTTAATGGAAGAAGGAAAATCTAATCAAGAAGGTGGAAGATGTTTCACTGGGCTGTCATGAAATGTGCGGGTGTGGTTGAAGCCCTGCACTGCTAGACAATTAGCTCGGATTCTCTCATCTTTTTTGTGTGTGTGTAGTGCTGGTCTTGTGTTTAGGGGTCACAGAAGCTGGTGACCCAGTGTCAGCAGTTCTGCATGGAAGCTATTATGCATTCCTGATTGATTAGATTTAGCGGAAATCCTCTTGCATTTTCCTCTCTTTTCTCTGCTAGTGCCCCATTCCTTCCAAAAATCCTTCAGATCATGAGTGCTTGGTTTATCACTGCGAGCTGTTAATTGCTAACCTTGCAGTGCTGTTTGTTTGCAGGGGCACAACTGTGAGCCAGTTTCAAGTGAGCCCCACCTCCTACAAAACGATCGCTGAAAGATTTTGTAAAATTCGGCTGGCAGCAGTTTTAGAATATCATGGGTTTTTATTGCTCCAAACTTGATTCTTTGCGAGTCGAGGAGTGGGTGGACTGAAGGCTAAGCGCTGGAACTGATAGTCAGTGCAGTTGAGATGAAGGGACTGTCCTTTTTCTCTTGTAAAGATGGAAGCCTTTCTGGATGCTGGGCTCCTGTCATTTAATAGGAATGACAGCCCATTTACTTTGAGGGGGAAAACAGTCTATCGGGTCATTTATTCTGTGCTACAATTTTAATGAGAGCTGTAACTCTGGGATGACATGATATGAGTCACTGGTTCATCAGCTCACTGCAATCATCCGCAGGCAGGTGCTTGGAAGAAAAAAAATGTTATTTACAGCGGTCACCACATTCATTTATGACCAGAAAGCAGTGGGGGAAAAAGCCCCTGGGATCAGAAACTGGAGAATGAATTTTTAAAGCAGTGCTTTGAGTGGAATTGAGAGATCCTGTGACTGAGAATCAATGGATGTAGAAAATGCCCCCTTTAAATCTTCTCTCCAGCCCACAGCTTTAACTGGTGCCAAAGAAAAAAATAGTCTGTAAATTATTTATCTGATTATCTTGGATACTTTATACAAAGAGTATTGAATTTAATCTTGGAAAGGTTTATGAGAAATTCTGCCCTGTCCGTGCCATGAATGATTTGAGCAGTTCAAAAGTACGATTATTTTGCAGCTGGCTGAATGAAACGTGAAGGTGAAGAAGGTTGTTGTGAGAAAGGCTGAGGTTTTCACTGGATGTGTTGGTGGGGACCCGAGGAAATGTGCATGGCTAGAAAAAAGACTTTTTGAGTAGAAGTGCTCAAAAAAAGGATTTAGAAGGTGGATTGCAACACAGAACACTTAGTGACATTAAATGCAAGTATTACTGTGGGTTCGATTCAGGGTATGGTTCATCCAATGCAGGTTGATTGATGTTGGAACTTCCTGAATGTAGTGAATGTTATGTATTGGGACACAGTTTCTCCACAAGTTGCATTTGATGTTGAAGGTATTCATTTTTGTCCTGTAATTGTCCAGAATCCTAATCTTCTTTGGCTCAATGCAAATGCTCCTCAACCTCTCACCATGACATTTGCTCTGCACTGCTTTGAAAGGAGTGTTGTAGAATATTGTAAATCCAGGGGGAGGGTGATACTTTGTAGTGAAATTGGACTGTTTTGTATTGCAGGATATAATCAGTAGCACTTGAATAACATTTCTTCTTAGTGTGTTTTCAAACCATTAAAATATGACTTCAGAGATCAAATCCTTTTTGTTTAATGGCATTCATATCACATGCCTTGAACCCATCATTATGAACCCTTCATTTGAGATTCTTTTAAATAGAAAAGGCATATCGGAATACTTTAAGCCTGTTGCATGCACAAAAGGGAACAGTTGGCTTTAAAAACTGGTTGCATTTTACCAAGGGAATGTTGACACATTAAAATTAATTTAATAGATATATTTTAATATCCTTTTTAGTTTTTTCCCCAATGTTCCCTTAAAATTTTCCAAAGCAAGGTGTAAATGTACTGAAAAATGTTATTTCACTATTGTATTGAAATTGTTGAGCTGGCTATATTCTCCAAAACTTGTTCCCAGTCTTCTTTCTTGATCTACTATTTAAAAAGGCAGCCAGGCCACTGCTGTACTGATTTTATTTTGTATACAAATGCAAATTTAAAATATTGATGTCTCATTTGGGAATATGATAATGCAGTCTACTCCAATAAAGCTCCGACAAGAAAGATGCAGACATTCAAGAACCAAAACAATTGCCAGCAAAATTAATTGAATGATTATTAATGGAACAATTCCTATTTACCTGCACTGAATACAGTATGAATTCCATAATCATGAAATATAGTATGGTGCAGTATGGTCTATGTGTTTGTTGCAGGTGATCCACGGTGATGTAGCAAAGGTAACTATTGTTGATATAAGACGCAAGTAAAACTAGGTTACAAATTTGAAGAAACATTCTTAATTTTTCTCACCAAAGAAAAAATCTGGGAAGGGACTTGAGCTTGTCAAGTCCACACCCTTTCTCCCCTCCCTTTCCCCTACTGATGGTCTGTTAGTTTGTATTAGGTGGTCTGCAATAAGTAAAGGAATACTTGAAGTGGGCTCTGGGTGGAGGAGAGTTATTGAGCTCCACAAGCTTGGTGAATAACACTGAAGGAGGAAAAAGGATTGAGTGCAACTGTCTGAATCTGTGCATTACATTAGGGGAAATGTACAAATGCTTATGGTGTGGCACAGAAACTGGCTCTTTAGTCTATTGGGTCTATGCCAATAATTGCCAATATTTTTTGCAAATATCCCTCTTCTTGCCGGAATTGGATTTTTTAAAAAGGAGTGGATTAATTTCATGGGTTTCCACAAAGGTGGTTCAGATGAAAGAATAAAATGGTGGTAAACTGATCAATTGTCAGATTTCCCAATTAGATTCTGGGACAAACCAGTAGGTAACTTCTAGTTATTCTGTTGTGATGACCATTTTGATAAGGCACCAAACAGCTTTTGTAAGATCAATGGTCAAGAACGATTTAAAAAAAAAGGTACAAAGAAAGGTAATTAGCACATTGATCGCAGATACTAAGTCACCATTAAACAATGTATTAAAGTGATTATCATTCTGTATCTGGTCGTGGCATTCAAATCTTGGGATAAGAAACTAATGTTTTGTGTGCAAGCAAAAATTTCTGCAACTGCTTGCAGATTAAATGAAGTTAATTAGCCAAATAGAGAGACCATCAGGCTAGGAAGTATAAAAATGAATTGTTTTCAGCCCAGATTGTACAATTTTAATTTTATCACAAAATACTTGTTTAAAAACCCCTTTTCTAGCATCATGTCAACCAACATTTTTTGTTTCTATGCTACGACTGAAGTTTTAGGACATTAGTGTCAATAAACACCAAGTCTAAGTTAGATTGCCCCTTGTTCTAAAATTCACACAAGCTAAAAAAATATACCTAAGTCAGTGTGTATATAGGCTTTGAATAAAACCCTTATTTTTAACACTGAATAAATGGAAAATATTCACTTGATTTAGTCCAGTCATTATATTCTTTAATTTCTTGTAATTGTCCACCAAGAGAGGGAAGTATTTGGTTATTATGGAACCTTCTTGATACTTCGACTTGATTAATCTTGCTGGGCTTAAATTATTTACCTTTAAGTTTTTAATTAAACAATAGTCAACTATGATTACCAAGACAACTAGGATTTTTGGTTTGAGCCCTTCAAGGTATGAGTGAAAAGCAGGTAGTTGCTTGAATAAAAGGCTGGGCAAGGAAGAATGGAGAGTACAGATCAACAGACAAGGTGTTAATTGGCTATTGTTATGTAGTCAGGATAATCTGTGAACTATTTTGTAACTGTGCAAGAATGCACCCTTTCTCACTGTAGTACACCTCTGTGGGGCATATGTACATGTGAGCGTGTAAACAGTTTCCTGAGATCATGGAAGGCATCAGTAAGTAAAGTCTCTTTTGTTATTTGAATCTTGCATCAAAGTTATTTAAGAAGCTTCCCAAGTAACTCCAGAGACACAAGATATGGGTGGGAAGAAGGTTGAGAATTGGTGGGGATGTCTGTGAAAGCAGACATTGGGGAAAGGAAATTGAGGCAGAAGGGTATATATAATACAAGATATTGTTCTTCTAGTTTGGAGGTGGTCTCAGTCTGGCAGTACAGTTACACAATCCTTTATCCAGAATCCTTGGACAGTGTGTTCTGATTTTCGGATTTTTCTCTATTTTGGAAAGCCCACCTGAATTGTTCTGCCTTATCCAGTCCCTCAGCCACTTCCCCCAACTGCCGGTCTCCACTTGCCAGATTTTGGAGCTTTCTGGATTTTAGATGTCTGGATAAAGGATTGTGTACCTGTAAATGAGAGCATGGACAAACATGTTAGCAAAGGGGTGGGTGGGAATTGAAATGGGTGGCCATTGGGAGGCGGTGGACAGCTGAGGTGAAAACAAACTGGTTTCCCAGCCTGTGTTCAGCCTCTCTGTAGAGGAGACCACAGTGGGAATACCGGATACAATAGATGACCCCTGCTTCATTTGGAAGGATTGTTTGGGACCCATGAATGGAAGTGAGGAGGGAGTGATTGGCTACCTATTACAACTGAACAGCTGATAAGTGTCAGAGTTCCCAGGTGTGGGTTATGGAGCAGAATATTGCTGGTGAGTTTTGGGCAAAAAAGAATGTGAGAAAAACTTTTTTTTTGCTAAGTTGTTGTTGAGAACTTGAGATTGGATGAAATAAAACTGGTGTATTTGAACTACATTGCATTAACACTTGAAGAATAATTTGCAACATTGAGGAAACTGCATGGGAATGAGACTAAAGGTTTGTCCTTCAGGAGCCAGCAGAGACTGCATTGAATGTCTATGGTTCAACCATTCTTTTCCAATGGAATTTGTATTTCTTGAATTGACTGTTCTGAGTTTTTCATTATCTTGCAAGCAAGATAATGTGTACTCGCCATTTCCCATTAGAAGTACAGGAAATTTTATTTAGTGGTAAAGACAGCATTAATTAGATGTCCTATCTTGCCTACTGAGCAATAGACAGTGGATCATAACTTTTGTACACTGAATGAAAGCTACAGTTGTGGATCACAGCAGTACATGGCCCTTTTCACACTGGCTAACCAGTAAATTGACTGTTCAGTGAACTGATTAAGGAAGTGGATTTTTGCTTTTCACACTTGACCACTTATCCAGTTCTGTGTTCTTTCACACTCATCACAAGGCATCCCTGGGGATATGGGATTCTATCTTCCACTAGTGACGTCTGTGTGATGCATCGAGGGCTGGTGGACTTGCCCTAAATCCTGATCAATGTATTATGATCTTTTTATTAAACAAAATTAATCATACCTAATTATAACATAATTAAGCATTATGTACAACACAGTATGAGCCCTTCAGCCCTGTTTTGCTGACCTTTATAAATTTATAATAGAACATGGGAAAATGGTATAAAAACATAGTTGCATAATTTATAAAGACCATGGAGAAAGTGATGGCGGACCTGCTCTCCCAGAATTCTGTGCGGCAGAGAAAGGGTTGTATGCATGGAGCACTCATGGAGGGGATTTTCCGTCGCCCAGAATTCTGGGATGGAAGATCTACTATCCCTCTCCTGCTACGACTTTCCCACAGTCCTTCAAACATTTATAAAGGTTTGTATAGGTCGACAAAGTTTGTACTTTTCAATCCTTTGTTTCCTTCACGATCCTGCACTCACCTTAAAATGTAATCACAGTGCCACTACTTTATCCTAGGATACCCTATGTCCCTTTCATGCTGGGCTAATTGGCATGCAGGCATTCATCAGATGCTGGGGTGATGCTTCCTACCTAGATTGTATCATTTCTGGTGTGATTTGATGTCTTTGCTGAATAAGGAGCTTTTGCACTGGCCCCTTAACCACTAGAGTGGCTGCCAATTACTGGGACAAGGGGCCAATGCAAAAGGGGCGTCAATGATATAGATAGTGTGGAACCATACAGAAGGTCATCAAAAGGTGTATATGGATTATGTAGATTTTAACTCCCTGGTGGAATGCATTATGCTATAATGATGGTCAGTAATATTGCCTTGGTCTTAATAACCCCTTTCACACTGGCGGTTTATCCCAGTAATTAACAGCTAATCTACCAGTTAATGTGCCATAGCCTAGGTAGGATGTGTCATTGCCAATTTGTTTAAAATTGACATACTGTGTGAAAGGACCGGGTATCCTGGGACCAATTAGTGACACATTGATGACGTACTTGCGTGCATGCAGGAATGTGAAGGAAACAAAAGATTAAAGGTATAAACTTTGTAATTGATCAGAATTTAGTTAATCAAATGAAATCTTGTATTTAAACATTATTTGTGCTTAATTAAAACATAATTAAGCTTTATGTACAGCACAATGTTGTGCTAACCTACACAAATCTACTCCAGTTTTAGAAAATCGTAAGAGAGTATAAAACAAGTGTGAGGAAATTTGTAGTGGGGATGAAATTTGCACACAATGAAGTGGGCACATACAATCAAGGATCGATATGCCTGAGAGACAGAGGGAAGGGAGAGTGAAAGACTAGATAGACAAGGAATTAACTGCCTTTTCCTTTGAAGCCCCTGTTCTATTTGCCTTGGCATAATGAAAGGGCTGCACAGAGCACTCATGGAAGGGTTTCTCTGCTGCATGGAATTCTGGGAGGACAGGACTGTCATTGCTCGGTGTCACTCAGGATGTCACTGATGGAGGGGAAGCGTCCCTCTGCTCTGGGATGACGGGTGGTGAGTGTGAAAGAATGCAGAGAACTGGTTAACATCAGTCCAATGTAAACAGCAAAAAAAAACTTGAACTGGTTTGTTGAACAGCCAATTTACTAGTTAGCCAATGTGAAAAGGGCTAGTGCTGAAGATTCTCACCCGCTGAAGATTCTCACCCGCTGAAGATTCTCACCCGCTGAAGATTCTCACCCTCTGAAGAAGGCAGTTGGGTCCAGGATTGTATGGCCCTGTCCCTGAAACTGCAGGTCTTTCAACAAAATGACACAGTGCAATATTTGGACCATGATCTTTCACTTTGCCTTCTATCCCTATTTAGGAGCTAAAGTACACTCTCTAGGCAAACTCTGTAAACCTAGGAATGAATTATTATTGGTATCCTCCTGGCCCTGGAATTGACTGGGTTCAGGAATTTTTTGGGTAGGGGTTGAGAGGAGCCAATATACTGCTGGTTGAGAGAGACTCTGATTACCCAAGAAATAAGATGTTGTTGCATTATTGGGAATCTATGTGGCTTTATTTTAACATTTGCCTAATTGAATCACTGTGCCTAACAGTTGATCAAGTAAGTACTACAGTTAAAAGAATATATCAAAGATTTGTGTGAAGCCTTGAAGAGATAGAACCCCTTCCACCACCCCCGTGACTCCTGAATATGGCCTCTGTTCACTTTTGCCCAACACAAACATGACTGAAGGCAAAAGAGTGAGGATTTAATTAACAGATCCCTCAGATGTTGTATTAATAAATAGACCACTAATTGATTGCTATTGCTAATTTTTGTACACAAAGGTGTATAAACTTGAAATTACATTTGGCTTCTTTCATATGCATTATTATTTTTTTAAACATCTAAATTGTATGTGATCTTGTCTTGTGAATAACACTGAGAACCTTGAGAGTGTGCAGAAGCCCTGCAGAAGCCCTGCATAGAGCAGGCAGGAGTACACCACCTCCTCACAAGGTAGCCAACCACTCATCTGTGGTCCCCATGTTGGCCTCTTCTTGTCTCTGAAACCTACAAAACCAGTCTCCTTCAATACTGAGAGACTGAATGAAGAGAAGCAAACTACAGGGGGCAGGAAGGTTCAATGACCTCAAAGCCATTCTTTGTCCAAGTTGTCCAGAACATTGCAAAAGGCTTACAGGTGGCAGAATCACAAACTTTGAAAGATGAAGCCAATCATGGTAGATTTCTAGTTTGTACACAGATGTATAAAAGCAAGTAGTGACCATTTCAGTGGCATATCTAATATAAAACAGATTTTTGTCAGAGGACTATTAATGGAATCATTCTTTTGTCCAGACAAACTTGCGATGGCAAATATACGAATTGTGATCAGTACATTACAAAGCATTATAAAGATGGACCCATAGAACACAACAGCACAGAATCAAGCCATAATTTTTTTGCCTAGACTCACTGACCTGTACCCAGTCCATTGCCTGTTAACTTTGCCTTTCATCCTGACAGGAACATACAAGCTCTACTCTCAAAATTTCACCTTTGGCAGTCCTCCACTTGCCTCACACATCCTTTCCTGAAAACAAAGTGTCCCAATCCATGTATTCTAGATGCTTTCTTATTTCCTCCAAATTGACTTTTCTCTGATTTTGAATTTCAACCAGAGGCCCAGACCTATCCTTCTCCATAATTAATTTGAAATTAAGGGCATTATGATTACTGGACCCAAAATTTTCCCCTGCATATACTTCTGTCTCCTGACCGGTCTCATTCCCTAAAATAAGATCCTGTATTGCCCTCTCTCTAGTTTGTATGTCTATTATTGATTTAGAAAACTTTCCTGAACACATTTGACAAACTAGAAGCCATCCAGCCCTTTTACAGTCTGGGAGTCCCAGTTAATATGTGGAAAATTAAAATCTCCTATCACAACCTTGTGTTTCCTATAGCTATCTGCTAGATTTGCTCTTCCAATTCTCATTGACTATTTGGCAGTCTATAATTCATCCCCATTAGTGTGGTCATATCTGCCATGTTCCTCAGCTCCACCTATATTACCTCAGTAGATGAGCCCTTAGCACAGGTCTGATATTTTCTCTGATAAGCAATGGTGCTCTATTCTCCTTATCTTCTCTTCCACCCCCCCCCCCCCATCCCATCATGTCTAAAGCAATGGAAGTCTGGAAAATGAGCTGCCAGTCCTCCCTCTGCTGCAACCAAGTTTCATTAATGGCCACATTGTCATAATTCCATGTGCCAATCCATGCTCCTTGCATTGAAATAGATGCACTTTAGAAAATTTCCACCCTGTGCAATCCATTAACTTCTAATAATGTATGTAATTTTTTAATCTTTTCCCTCCTTCACTCTTCTATTTGCTCTGGCTCCCTGCAAATCTGGTTTAAACCTACTGGAGCAGCACTTCCAAACCCTCCTGCAAGGATATTCGTTCCCCTCCAGTTCCAATGCAGAATGTTCTTTTGCAGCAGGTCCCACCTTCCATGGAAGAGCCCAATGATCTGAAAACCTGAAGCCATTCCTCCTGCACCATGTCTTTAGTCACATGTTAAGCTGCATTATCCTTCTAATATCATACATGGCACAGGTAGCAATCCTGAGATCACAACCCTGGAGGTCCTGTCCTTCAAGTTTTCTTATCAAAATCTTGATTTCCTCAGTATTTGTAATAGAAAAAAATTAAATTAACTCTGAATTTGCACATCATCCAAACTCCAACAACTGGCACTGCCTGAAAGAATATCATGACAAATCTTGCACACATAAACAGGTTCTGTATTTGTTAAATTAAGGCATCCAGAATCTTCAGCCATGCATAACCACATTTTTGGGGCCAACAGATGCATTCAGTCTGAGGTATAAATGAAGGTAATAGTCAATTGTATGGTCACTAGTATAATTTGCTGTAGGCCTCCAAATGCAAAGAAACCATCTCAATTGAGAGGACCATAACCCTTTAGTTAGTGGAGTCAGAATAACCAGATGGAGACAGACCATTATTTCCTCTACATTTTTCATCTGTTATCACCATAGCTCTGACCACTGCTTGTTTCTTAGCTGTGCATTTCACTTGTGCTATGATGTGGGAGAGTACCTGAGGCAGATGAGGCACCTGTCTTCTTGCATTCTTTCATTCAGGTGCCTTACTGTTTGGCATGGGTGATATCTCCACCTGTCATAATCTCTGAGCCTCCAAATTGTAGATGTTACTTCCCCTCTTCTCCTTCAGTGAAGGCCCCATCTTTGAGCTGAGACTGTAGTCTGTTGAGTTCAAGATTATACAAGGGAAAAATACTGAAATGGTTTCCCATTGCTGCTGCCTTGCAACTAAGGGAAAGTGCCCCAGGTGAGCTTCGGTTGCAGTGGTTTCTCACTGGCTTGCTTGCATTAGTGGAATTGATTGTATCGATTCCCTTGTATTCAATAGTGCAGAAAAGTAGCATGGAGCTAAACAGTTTGATCTTGTGTTGGAACAGACAAGGGCCAAATGACCCAGTCCTAGTTCAATTTCCTTTGTTCTGTTATGGGCCCAGAGGGCCCCAAGACCCAGCAGCAATAGAAATTCACCAAGACAAATGGTTACAAAAACAAAAAAATTTAATTTTCTTTAAACATTAAAAACAAGATCACACTTTAATCTGTCACTATTAACTTAACCAAGCAAGCTGGGACGTGGCAGCGAGGTCCTTGGGTCGTAGGTTTTATATCGGAGTGGCCTTCTCCTATGCAGGTTTCTTACTCGGGCTGGAGGGGCCTGCCTCCCCTCCTAGGTCGGTCCATACTGCCCAGACCAGGGCCGAGGCCGCCGCAGTTCACCCTGTGCCTGGATTGGGGCCGCCGCCGTCTACCCTTCGCCCGGACCGGGGCCGGGGCCGCTGCTGCTCTCCCTGTGCCTGGACTGGGGCCGCCGCCTCCAACTCTCTGCCCGTATCGGGGCCTCCGCCTGCCTCACACGACCGAGGCCGGGGCCGCCGTCTCCCCCTTGCTCCTGCCCGTATCGGGGCCACCGCCGTCTACCCTTCGCCCGGACCGGGGCCGGGGCCGCTGCTGCTCTCCCTGTGCCTGGACTGGGGCTGCCGCCTCCCACTCCCTGCCCGGACCGGGGCCTCCGCCTGCCTCACACGACCGAGGCCGGGGCCGCCGTCTCCCCCTTGCTCCTGCCCGTATCGGGGCCGCCGCCGTCTACCCTTCGCCCGGACCGGGGCCGGGGCCGCCGCCGTCTACCCTTCGCCCGGACCGGGGCCGGGGCCGCTGCTGCTCTCCCTGCCCGGACCGGGGCCGCCGCCTCCCACTCCCTGCCCGGACCGGGGCCTCCGCCTGCCTCACTCGACCGAGGCCGGGGCCGCCGTCTCCCCCTTGCTCCTGCCCGTGGAAGGCTGGCGGCAAAACTCTGCATGCCAAACTGCATGAGTTTTTCAAGCTTTGTTGGGACCAAGGTAAACTGCCTCAGGATCTTCGTGATGCCACCATCATCACCCTGTACAAAAACAAAGGCGAGAAATCAGACTGCTCAAACTACAGGGGAATCACGTTGCTCTCCATTGCAGGCAAAATCTTCGCTAGGATTCTACTAAATAGAATAATACCTAGTGTCGCCGAGAATATTCTCCCAGAATCACAGTGCGGCTTTCGCGCTAACAGAGGAACCACTGACATGGTCTTTGCCCTCAGACAGCTCCAAGAAAAGTGGAGAGAACAAAACAAAGGACTCTACATCACCTTTGTTGACCTCACCAAAGCCTTCGACACCGTGAGCAGGAAAGGGCTTTGGCAAATACTAGAGCGCATCGGATGTCCCCCAAAGTTCCTCAACATGATTATCCAACTACACGAAAACCAACAAGGTCGGGTCAGATACAGCAATGAGCTCTCTGAAACCTTCTCCATTAACAATGGCGTGAAGCAAGGCTGTGTTCTCGCACCAACCCTCTTTTCAATCTTCTTCAGCATGATGCTGAACCAAGCCATGAAAGACCCCAACAATGAAGACGCTGTTTACATCCGGTACCGCACGGATGGCAGTCTCTTCAATCTGAGGCGCCTGCAAGCTCACACCAAGACACAAGAGAAACTTGTCCGTGAACTACTCTTTGCAGATGATGCCGCTTTAGTTGCCCATTCAGAGCCAGCTCTTCAGCGCTTGACGTCCTGCTTTGCGGAAACTGCCAAAATGTTTGGCCTGGAAGTCAGCCTGGAGAAAACTGAGGTCCTCCATCAGCCAGCTCCCCACCATGACTACCAGGCCCCCCACATCTCCATCGGGCACACAAAACTGAAAACGGTCAACCAGTTTACCTATCTCGGCTGCACCATTTCATCAGATGCAAGGATCGACAATGAGATAGACAACAGACTCGCCAAGGCAAATAGCGCCTTTGGAAGATTACACAAAAGAGTCTGGAAAAACAACCAACTGAAAAACCTCACAAAGATAAGCGTATACAGAGCCGTTGTCATACCCACACTCCTGTTCGGCTCCGAATCATGGGTCCTCTACCGGCACCACCTACGGCTCCTAGAACGCTTCCACCAGCGTTGTCTCTGCTCCATCCTCAACATCCATTGGAGCGCTTACACCCCTAACGTCTAAGTACTCGAGATGGCAGAGGTCGACAGCATCGAGTCCACGCTGCTGAAGATCCAGCTGCGCTGGATGGGTCACGTCTCCAGAATGGAGGACTATCGCCTTCCCAAGATCGTGTTATATGGCGAGCTCTCCACTGGCCACCGTGACAGAGGTGCACCAAAGAAAAGGTACAAGGACTGCCTAAAGAAATCTCTTGGTGCCTGCCACATTGACCACCGCCAGTGGGCTGATAACGCCTCAAACCGTGCATCTTGGCGCCTCAGTTTGGCGGGCAGCAACCTCCTTTGAAGAAGACCGCAGAGCCCATCTCACTGACAAAAGGCAAAGGAGGAAAAACCCAACACCCAACCCCAACCAACCAATTTTCCCTTGCAATCGTGTCTGCCTGTCCCGCATCGGACTTGTCAGCCACAAACGAGCCTGCAGCTGACGTGGACTTTTTACCCCCTCCATAAATCTTCGTCCGCAAAGCCAAGCCAAAGATTAACTTAACCCCTTTCTAATGCTAAGTGCACTATAAGTATTGTGTAAGTTCACAGTTCAATCTCGCTTCTCACTCCTCCAAGTTCACCAGTATCAGGAAATTCTTGTACTGTACACAGAATTTAACATTTGTGAATTTTCACCAGGCTCTGGTGCAAACTGTTAAATGATTATCGCTCAGGAAGGTTCTTGTTGGTTTTCAGAGAGATGTTGCTTGTTGGACACACAAATTGATTCCCTCTGATCAGGCACTTCAGTGTCTTGAAGAAACTTGCCCATTTGGGTTTTCCAAACAATAAGGTCTTGCAGATCACCAGTTCTTTTTGTTTTCCTTATTTCAGGTGAAACACTCTAGCCAGTCTCTTCCTCTTGTATGGACCACATGGGTTATTTCAACCAGTTATCTCTGGTCTCCCCCCTCCTCCCCCCCCCCCTAAACTGCATTCAGACAGATTGCAGCACTGGACCCAACCTTGAGCCCATTCTTCTGTTGCTTTCAAAACAATAATCCATTACTCCACAGCATATCCAATTAACACTTACTTGTAAAGTTTTTCAGCAAAGCTGGGCCCAGACTGTCTGGTTTGACCAGAGCTCTTGCATTTTAAGAGATGTGTTTTGTGAAGTATTTGTGACCTACGCTAAAATCCCCAATCTAACTATTATAAAAATGTATCTATAATAATACAAAATATGATATCTGTCATGTACTTGTACTCTACTATTTTTGAATTTGAGAATTGTATTCTCAATGTTCACATTTGGAGGCAATTGCTGCCACTTGTAGCTGAGATGCCAGCTTTGGCTTCAATTTCCAAAACTCTGCTTGTCCACAGTTGTGATTTCTTCAGGTACCTTTTTCTATACTCTTTTTCTCTCTCTCAAATTTATGGGAGCCAGAGTGGATTGGGGTACCTTAAACAAATCAGTTTGTCAAATGTCACTTAATGGGATCTTCCCATAATACCCACTTTACTGAGGCATGACAGGGTCCTGATTGTGAATAAGATGAGAATTTTCAACACCCAGGAAATGGCAACAGGAAGCCTTGAAATGTTTTAGAGAGGGTGGTGAGGAGGACTTTATTAAAAACAATACTGCATTCCCATTTCTTGTGATTTGGTTTTAAATCTCCCAATCAAGTGGCTAAGGTAATGCCATCTTCCAAATTAATAACATTGCTTGCAGTGTTTTGAGTTTTAACAAATGCCTGAAGTCAGCTGGCTGAGACTTCTCTACTTGGATCGTAATAATTCAGATGACCAGAATACTGTCTTCCTTCCCACTTTGTCCTGATCTATGTTGTCATCATTGCCATACCTTTAACTGGTATTGGAGAGAAGGCGATCACATTTGGATTAGGTTTTCCTTTAATTGGTGGATTGTTGCTTTGTAGTTGATCATGATCAGTAACCTCTTTGAGATGTTCAATGAATGTGTTAATAATATCAAGGATTCTCCATTCTTGTCAATTTTTCATTATTTTTTTTCTCTGGTCACTTTCTTTCTGTTTCAGTTCTAACCCAGAGTCACTCCCTGTTTGAGTTTTTTGTTTCATGTTTTCCAATAACTACTTCAAATGTGCCACAATTCATGGTGTTATCTAATTTGCCTATCTTTCAACTCTTTGTTAGCCTCTTGCTGCTTGAAACTTCTGTGAGAACAGAAGTGCTTGGCATATGGAACTCTATCTGACCCCTAAAGCTTTCATTATCTAATCATAACTATTTTTCTGAATATTCCAACAAAGAATGTTTTCACTTCTGAAAGGTCATTAGAAACTGAATTGCATAGTGTCTCCTTATCTGGCCCTGTATTTAAGAATTTTATCTCAAATGCCAGTATGTGTAGGAAACAGCTGCTAGTGTATTCACTCAGATTTATTCTATGTGCAGCCAGTAAGACGTTGGTTATACAGCGATACATTGGCGCTAAGCTATAGAACCAGTGTCGCCTCATTCAAATAGAACAGCTAGTATTGGTAATAGCTTTGTTCTGCAGAAAGGAACAGCTGTGAGATCAGGACTTTGATATGCATATCCTCAGACTGCAACTTTTTACTCCTGCTTTTTCTAATTTGCATACACATCTGCTTCCCTTATCTTGTCATACTTTTAATAGTCTATGTTTTTCTTGCTGTTTAAGTTCAAATTTATTATCCATTTGTACATGCAAAACCTGATGTAACAGTGCTCTCTGTGCAAGAAATGTAGGCATACAACCAGATATTACCCACAAGCAATGCATATGCAGTACTGTAGAGACCGATTCTCTTCTGAATGTTGGTATGTTTAACTTGGATTATTGACATTCATCCCATTCTGTTCCATAAATACAATTTCAAACTGTTGCCCTTCATCTTTGATACAATATTTCTTCAGTTGTATAAACTTTGTTAATTATTACAGTTTGAAATTTCTTGATAACTTGAAATAGTTAAGATAGTTTGAGATAATTGAAATACCATAACTTGAGGTTGAGATCAACACACATTATTAAGACATGTTCTTACTGACCATCAAACAAGACTTCTTACTTGATCCACAGTGAAAAACTGACTGCTCCTGCCCCTCACACTCTCAAAAAACACTCTGAACTTCACAGAATTGGTAAAAATTCTAATCTTCTTTGGCTTGGCTTCGCGGACGAAGATTTATGGAGGGGGTAAAAATCCACGTCAGCTGCAGGCTCGTTTGTGCCTGACAAGTCCGATGCGGGACAGGCAGACATGGTTGCAGCGGCTGCAGGGGGAAATTGGTTGGTTGGGGTTGGGTGTTGGGTTTTTCCTCCTTTGCCTTTTGTCAGTGAGGTGGGCTCTGCGGTCTTCTTCAAAGGAGGTTGCTGCCCGCCAAACTGTGAGGCGCCAAGATGAACGGTTTGAGGCGATATCAGCCTACTGGCGGTGGTCAATGTGTCAGGCACCAAGAGATTTCTTTAGGCAGTCCTTGTACCTTTTCTTTGGTGCACCTCTGTCACGGTGGCCAGTGGAGAGCTCGCCATATAACACGATCTTGGGAAGGCGATGGTCCTCCATTCTGGAGACGTGACCCACCCAGCGCAGCTGGATCTTCAGCAGTGTGGACTCGATGCTGTCGACCTTTGCCAATTCTAATACAAATACAGAAACTATATCATTTTGGCCTCTCCATGTAAATTTTAAAAATACACAATGCTAGAGAAATATTGTTCACTAAAATTCTCAGATAGTTAGTGTGAACAGTGCTAAGCATTCTCACTGACTGTGGGGAAGAAGCTGTTTCTCAACCTGCTAGTGCTGGGGGCTCTGATATTCTGTAGCCCCATTTATGACCACCCCCCCCCCCGGTTCCTAACACATGAACAGCTGTGGAAGATTTGCCAGACGGTGGTAAATTCAAAATAAGTTTTTAAGCTATTAATCTCCTAACCATTCTCACTTAACTCTAAACTTTAAGCTTAAACCCTATTGTGCATGAATGTAATTGTATAAAAGTCCAAACTATTTCTGTTTGAACTTGAGTCTGAAAAGTTTGTTTTAAAGCCCAGTATTTTAAAGTCATGTTGAACTTGAAGGTGTATTAAATTGTAGTTCAGAAGTAATTACAAAAGTTATTTTAAATTGTTGCTTAAAGCAGTAATGAAATGTTTAACACTGATTCAGTCCTTGGACTGTTCAAACTCACTAATCTTGTTGAGCTATTTTCACAGGAAGAGATTTCTTCTTAAACTCTCACACTGGTGATCTTCAACTACCTCTTGGCTTGAGTTCTGGAGTTTCTTTCCTTTGAGGCTACATCCTTTATCTTCAAAAGAGCAGTCAACAAGTGGTCTCCCTTCTGAAATTCACTTATTTCTATGGACCCCTTTGGTTAGGAGTCACATAACAGCACCTATTCTGGTTACTGTAATTCAACCCTTTGCTTCACAAAGGGACTCCTCCTATTCTGGCTACTGTAGCTGCTTTCAGGTGGCCAGAATACCCCAATGTAATGCTGCCTAAAATACCCAAATGTGGCTGTTGGGAGACCACCTGAAAGCGGAGATCCCTGACCTGAGAAGTGCTTACCCAACCCTCCTCGGGTAGGTGTATTCTCTGCTTCAGAGCACACCTCCAGGCAGCTGAAAGCGGGTAGGATTACGGCCACAGTCGACAGAAGCCGGCATTTGCTTTGCAGTGCCTCTCCCCGCTGCAGACCTTTCGGGTGCCAGAACAGTGACTTCAGTGGTGCCATCTGAATGTTGCTTGTGATACAGTACAGGCCAGTATCCTTCCCCCCCCACCCCTTTCTAGAGATTACTGTTTTACTCCTGTGTTTTCTCAACCCTTCCAGTTTTTTCCTGCCTCTTTTCCCATGTGACCTGACATCACACAGCATCAGTCTATTTTGTAAAACCTCTCCTGTTCCAACATTTGAGAAGTCTGGCACCTGTCACTCAAATGGATCTGGGCTTCACAGCACTCCCAGCACAAGGCTGAATGTCTCCAATACTATTGTCCTGAAATCCATTTAATTCTGTTATTGGCTTGCCTGCTGTACTCAATATCCCCAAACTAATACCCTCAGAAGAGAAAGGAATGGAAGTAGACTATTCAGCCCATCAAATCTGTTCTTGTTCTATCTTGGTGTCGGTGTTTATCAAATGTGGTATGTGCACCCCTGTAATCAAGCCCACTGCACAACCTAAGATGTATAATTCTATGTTAACTTTAAATACTATTGTCTGTGTTACTTGGGAGGCTTCTTAAATAACTTGGAACTACAAGATTCAAATAACAAGAGTTTACTCACTGATGCCTTCCACTATCTCAGGAAACTGTTCACACACACATATACAAACATGTATATGTGGTGCACTACAGTGAGAAGGGTGTATTCTTGCTTAGTTACAAAATAGTTCAAATTATCCTGAATTTCTAACATCCATCCTTCTCAAGATAAAAAAAAAATTAGTGTTCTTTATCACTTACTTTCCAGTGCAACTTGAGTAATTGAACTATTTAAAAATAGTTGTGTAAATATCTATCACACTGGTGGCAGTATGTGGCTTCACCATCTTGTGGATTTGGCTGTGACCATTGCGCTCTGTGTTGCTGGTCCACGTGTAGGTGATATAGCTTGTGATTCACCTGACAACTGCTGTGTTGATGTTTCTGTATTAGTGGTTGTGGTCTCTTCACTTGATATTGGTGTTGCAGACTTTGCTGGTATTAAAGCTTTCTGCTTCATCACATCTTGTGTTGGTGAGATGTGAATTCTTTTCCTCCTCAGCTGATTGTCAGAGACTGTCTCGACAATGTATAATCTTGGTGTCTCAGCTTCTCTGATAGCCTTTGCTGGGGTCAATGCTTTCAATGTTGGCTCTTGAATATGTACATGCTGCCCTCTGAAGAGTTCTGGCAATGTTTGCGCATGTTTGCTATAATGCTGGAGTCCTTGCGTGTCAGCCAGTTTTCTTCCAGTTTCCCCCTGGTCTTATGGAGGGTGTATTTTTGGCAGAGTTGTTTTGTATCTCCTGCCATTTGGAAATTCTGCCAGGGACTTCATGTCAGCCCTTAAAGGTGTTGCTCTTAAGAATAGAAGATTTAGGTATGGATCTTTTGTTTTGCAACACTTAACTCTTATGCGTTTCAGTTTGCACTTGTCTTTCAATGCCTTTGGGTAGTATGGGAATAATATAATGATAACAAACCCATACTCTGCAGCCAGTTTTCCGAATTCTTGTGATGTGATCTGTTCCATTGCCGTATTACTTGCTCAGCTATCCCTTGTTCAGCAAGGAGTGCTCTCTCTCCCTACAAAAGTCTTTTGCACTTTGGGATGGGCAGTCCCCCATATTAGTTGATCAACTAATCTTTCCTCTATACCCTTAAATCTGCATTTTGCATCAACAATTTTTATTCTAGTGAGGAAGTTATCAACAATTTCATCAGTTTTTTTACATTAAGCCTTGAAATTCATAGCATTTACTTCTATGATTAGATCTGGGTTCAAGGTATCTGCTGATCATTTTTCTCCACCTCTGTAAGCTCTCAGCTGTTAAGTCGAGGCTTCACTCCCCTGTCCAGAGAAGTGTAAAGTTGGCCACCTTCTCTGCTTTTGCATGTTTAAAATGGCTTTCAAATGCTAAATGGCTCCTGAATTTTTTTAAACAATTCAACACCTTCAGCCTCTCGACCCATCATTGCTCCTTTTATATTTTTCAGTAGTTTTTTCTCCTCTTCCCCTTCATATTTCAGTGACTTACAATCAATTGTACGGCTTTATTCTTGTTTCCTTATACCACTGCCACCATTTTATGTCTCTGTTACTTGGGAGGCTTCTTAAATAACATCAAATAACAGAAGAGAATTTACTTATTGATGCCTTCCACCATCTCAGGAAAAGACACAGACATGACAGTTACTACAGTGAGAAAGGTGTATTCTTGCACAGTTACAAAATAGTTCACATTATCCTGACTTTAACAATTAGCAACACGCCTTTTGCACAGCCACTCCAATGTGGGAATATTGTCGCATGTCTTCTTTGTATTTAAAAAAAAAAAAAATAAAATAAAAAAAAAAAATGCGGGAGTCATTCCAGTCCCACCTTTAAACTGGCAGTAGAAGTAGTAGTCACAGTGCCGAATTGACATCATTGTAAAAAGGGCAGTCTGGCAAGCCGGGACCACAATGGGAAGGGATTTTTGTTTTGCATGTAGTCCCCGACTTGCGACCATAATCAGGAACCAAAGGATTGGTTGCAACTCTGGTTGATCATCAGTTGGGGGGGGGGGGGGCAGGGACTTTGGGCTGCTGGTGGGGACCACTGTATACAGTAACTTTAATATAAAATGTACTTGTACAGTAATTTTAATATTCTTTAAAAATTTGGTCGTACGTGTGGGTGGCCGTAACTTGCGTAGTTCGGAAGTTAAGGACTACCTTTGCGTCACAAGTCCTGCCTCCTTTGCTGCCAGAATGCTTGCTTGCAGTGTAAAATGACACTGGCCCAATATTATGCAGGCATTTTGGTCAAGTATAAACAAACAAAGCCAGCTTCATGATGTGCCTTCTTTAAGTTAGTATTGTGGAATCTCTGTAAAAAGGCTTGTATCTCTTTCCCAGGAGTAGCTGAAAGATGCTGGGTGGTTCTCTTCCAATTCTTTGGCTTGGCTTCACGGACGAAGATTTATGGAGGGGGTAAATGTCCACGTCAGCTGCAGGCTCATTTGTGGCTGACAAGTCCGATGCGGGACAGGCAGACACGGTTGCAGCGGTTGCAGGGGAAAATTGGTTGGTTGGGGTTGGGTGTTTACAAACTGCTAGATAAGCAAGTTGTAAATTGACTCAAGTTTAATTGTCCCAGGGCAAACTCGCCTGCAGAAAATATTTGTCTTGCAAGCATGTACATTTACCAAATTAAGAAATTAATTTTAAATGGCAATTACCCCAAAATATATCAATGTTATAATCTTTGACTTTTGTAATTGACATTGAACATGTACAGCAGGAGTTTCCTGTCTAGTCCTCTATTGGTGTTTGAGTCTGCTGATATTAAACAGGATGAATGAGCAGCAATGTCAGTGGTCGAAAAAGGACCATAACCATTAAAATTAATCTATGTAATAAAAGGTTTTGTCTATGTTGGGTGACATGGCAGTTGTCAACTCTTGTAGAGTGAATGGAAAAATAATCCTATAGCAAATCACTTTCACGCCATACCATCTAATGAGCAAATATTTGAAGAGCTAATTAGAATTTGGAAAACTCCTTTCCTGAGTTGACATGATTTATGATGACACAATGCTAGAGAAACTCAGGAGATCTGAATGTAGCAAAGAAAGATGTATAACCAAAGTTTTGGACTTAAGCACTTTAAGATTTATCTTTGCTCTATAAAGTACACTGTTTGACCTGTTGAGTTTCTCCAGCGTTGTGGTCTTTTTTTACTTTGCCGTGTCTGCAGACTTTCCTGTTTTGTGGTTTGTGATGAGTTGATTATTAAAAGCAAAGGGGAAAATCGGACCATCTAAACTTAAAACTGGATCAATGTACTCCAAAATGACTGAATTAATTCAGAGAAGAAATGTTCTTTGGCTCATTACCAAATAACAGCTATGCCATCTTTTCATTGCAGCATTCCTTAAGACCTGAGCGTCTTGGCCTCAAAGATACCTCCTGGTAGGTAACTTAATCATACCTTGTTTTGATCATTTTTTTTTCCTAAAATGTGAAAGCTTGTTACCGCAAACTGGAAGACCAGATGACCATGGTAAATACCAACATCTTGGACTGCGGTTTTGAGAATTGTTTTGTATTTGTACTACATTGAGCAAGCAGCTTTAAGTTAAGTAGCACATGGAAGATGGATATTCCTTCGTTGCATCCTCAATGGATCTGATATTAATCATGTGATGGGCCGATTGAAGCATTTGATGCTATGATGAACAACTGATGTGCAATTGCACTATTGCAAATTGGAGGTGACTAACTGGTTTCAGCTTCGAATGATGCAGTTTGTGAAGGAGAGCTGGTTTGATTTGACCCATCTGGAAAAATTTCCAAGTTTTCATGCACTTGCAGTTATGTTCAGTGCTTTATTGCCCATTCCAATCATCGAAAGATACAGCATAGGTACGAGTTGCTTAGCCTATGGAGTTGGTGCCGACCATCAAACACTTATTTTGTGCTAATGCTACTCTATTAATTATATTTTCTTCATCCTCCCACCAGTCACCCATTACCATTCTTTCCATCAGTTCCCCTCCAGATTCCTTCACTTGCATGCAAATTTGTGACAATTTAATCTGCTAACCCCCATACCACATGGGCATTGCTTAGTTTCAGCAGCTATTTCCAAGTCACTGGAGCTTGAGGCAGCAGCACTTAATTGTATCACTTAATTGTATCACTTAATTGTATCACTTAATTGTATCACTTAATTGTATCACTTAATTGTATCACTTAATTGTATCACTTAATTGTATCACTTAATTGTATCACTTAATTGTATCACTTAATTGTATCACTTAATTGTATCACTTAATTGTATCACTTAATTGTATCACTTAATTGTATCACTGCGCCTATAAAAGTTTAAGCTTGTTTTAATATCTGTCAGAAGAATTTCTTGTGTAATAACAAAGGTGTTCAGAGCATACTGCTGTGGCATGCATTTCATTTGAATCTTTGCAATTAAGCAAAATAGTTTTTTTTTTCTTTTTGAGTATTCAACATGTATAAGATCAAGTAATTAACAATAATATACCATAGTAATAGGTTAGGAAATGTATGCTGAAACTAGATAACCATATAACCATTTACAGAGTGGAAACAGGCCATATCGGCCCTTTGAGTCCACACTGGTTCACCGGAATAACTCCACTAGCTCAACCCTCCCACTCTCCCCAATAACTCAAGGATACTGAAACTTATGTGCTAGTTTTAAGCTCATTAAAGCCTGTAGTACAGCCTTCATAGTTTGAGCTTGTTTGTTTGCAGTGCAGTGTATCACAGTTTCACATGGAAGGTGATGGATATATGGAACAAGCTGCCAGAGCATATGGTAGAGACAGGTACAATTGCAGCATTTAAAAGAATGGGAAAAGTTTAGATGGATATGCGCCAAATAGAACAAGCTCAGGTAGACAACTCAGTCAGCATGGACAATTCGGCCAAAGGACCTGTTTCAGTGTTGAGTAAATCTGTGTCTATTCTCCTCTTCGGGTACACATTGTCAGTAGTCATCAGTTCTGTGGCATAACATAAAAACAACTGAAGGACATAGGAACATTTATATATATATATATAAAAAAAAATAGAAACTGGGGTCAGTTATTTGGAATATGGCTGATCATTAATCACAGTAGCACTTTCCAGCCCTAATCCCTTAATTTCCTTCATATTCAAAAACCATTTGATTGTTATGTGGATATAAGAAAAAAAACTAAAATCTAAGATCTAAAAATTAAAAAAACAACTACCTGCTACAAATAAAAACTAACCCCCCTATTCTGCCCTTGCCCTCTAAACTTTAGGGAGGTGACATGCTGAAATTCAAAGTTGCATTCCATTAGAGAAAATTGTGTATAATTTGAGAAATAAATATTTTTTTGAATTTGGGGTCTGTGTGCTAGATTTCAGGTTAAAATTATAAAATTTGTATTTTGTATTTTTTCCTGAAGAAATAAAATTATGATTTGACGTTGAGATTTGAGTGTCACCTGATGCAATTAGAATTATTTAATCAATTGTAGGGGGAGGGGTTTGATTTTTAGTTTTTGCACGGTTTCAGCATATTTGTTAACAATCTATTATGTAACTTGCTATATTCTCAATTGTTTGGTCTTGTATGTTGATTAACTAAAATATTCAAAAAATTCCAGTTAATAAAATTACATGACAATCAATCCATTCCAATTCCTCAGTGATCAAAGTATTGCAGCCCTTGGTAGAAGTTGGGTATCCTTTGGTAAATGGTTCCCTTGATATCCATGGCCTTTCCAGCATCGTAGAACTAGTCAATACACTCCACTTGCAACTCCAATGGTGCTCAGGAAACTTGTTTCCATATGACAAAACAGCCTGATTTTTGTGGCACCCTATCCATCACTTTGAACTTTAATTCAGTTGAAGCAGGGTGGCTACCATATGCATCATTGACAAAATGCACTCTGGTTGTTTGCTCAGTTTGCTTCAAGAGGACCTCCAAATATTAGACTTTATCATTTAGCTACAAAGATGGATTTCAAATTGCACAACATCCTTATTTGGAAATGTATTGCTAGCTCTTTATTGTCATTGGGTCTAAATCCTGAAACTCGCTGCAAAACAGTACCAGCGTTGACAGAGGTGTCAGGCTATGGCATGTTTGCACACAGGGTCACCAGTGGAGCTGACGCCAGGGCTGTGTGCTTAGTCCATTGCTCTTCACTCTTCTGACTCATGACTGCAGCAAAACACAGCTTGAATGGTGGGCCTGGTCAATTGAAGAGGTTCAATCGCAAAGGATTGGTGCAGAGCCAACAATTTGCATCTGAATGTTAATAAATCAAAAGATGGTTGTTGACTTCAGGAGGGCCTGGGATCACTCCCTGCTGACCAATGAGGTAATCAAGAGTATGAAGTTTCTTGGTGTGCACCTGATGGAGAATCTTGCTCGGTCCCTCAACACCAGCTCCATAGCCAAGAAAGCCCTGCACTGCCTCTACTTTCTGAGAAGGTTGGTTAAATGCATTTCCCACCTTTCATCCTCACTACATTTTTCACAGGATGTATTGAGAACCTTCTGAGCAATTGCATCACCACCTGGTTTAGAAACTACCACCTCAGACTGTAAGACCCTGCAGAGGATAGTGGAGTCAGCAGAGATGATTATTTGGGTTTCCTCTTCCTACGGTGACAGAAAAGTACAACGCACAATGCATGTGGAAGGCAAATAACATTGTGAAGGCCTTCTCAAACTCCTTGTAAACTTTACTCCCTTCTCCCATCTGGTAGGAGGTGCTGTAGCCCTTGGGCCCACACATCTAGATTGGGCAACATTTTTTTCATAAGCCATCAGGCTCTTCAATTCCTAGAACATGTGTACTAGTATAATCATGGATTTTTATTATGATTTAATATTTAACTCCTATTTATGTAAATCTAGTCCATGGTCCCTAAGGGAAGTGTTATCTCATCTTTACTGCTTTGCATTAGTAGTTATGGTATAAATTACAAAGTTGAATTGACCATGGGAAAATATTCATGAGAAGGGCAGCAGCTCAAGCCATTGGCTCATTACTGTCTTCTCATAATTAATTAGGGATGGGTAATAAATACTGTGGCTTTTACCTATGTGAATTTAAAAAAAACACTAAATTAAAAAATTAATTTTGGTTGGACAAATGTGATCTGCCTTTTACAAAGTCGTGTCAGTTTTACTTGATTAATTCCAAGCTCTCAAGCTGCTCAT